>NC_053415.1:0-300000 GCF_016859285.1 Xiphias gladius | reverse complement strand
CAATGTGCAAACCACGCAACACTCAAGAACAGAAAGGCCAAATTAGATTTTGCCAGAAAACATCTAAAAAACCTGCCCAGTTCTGAAACAAGATTCTTTGGACAGATGAAACCAAGATTAACTTGTACCAGAAAGATGGGAAGAGAAGAGTATGGAGAAGGAAAGGAACGGCTCATGATCCAAAGCCACCACATCATCTGTCAAACATGGTGGATGCAGTGTTATGGCATGGGCATGTATGGCTGCCAATGGAACTGGGTCATTGGTGTTTATTGATGATGTGCCTGCTGACAGAAGAAGCAGAATGAATTCTTAAGAGTATAGGGCTTTACTATCTGCTCAGATTCAGCCAAATGCTGCAAAACTGATAGGACTGAAAAAGGGTGAAAAATTGCCGTAATTCCTAAATGGTTAATGCAATATTTTTGTCAAAGATTTTTTTTAAATTTTCATTGCGCCCCTAAAGTTATTTATGTGCTTCTAATAAATTTACAATTTTTCAAGTACTTAAGAAAATGACAGTAAACAGGAACGTTGGAGGTCAATTTGAGGTCGGGAAGACCAAGAAAACTTTCAGAGAGACCTGCTCGTACGATTGCTAGAAAGGCAAATCAACACCTCTTTCTGACTGCAAAAGACCTTCTGGAAGATTTAGCAGACTCTGGAGTGGTGGTGCAATGTTTTACTATGCAGCGACACCTGATATGACCAAAAATGACCTTCATGGAAGAGTCATCAGAAGAAAACCTTTCCTGTGTCTTCACCACAAATTTCAGTGTCACAGGTTTGCAAAGGAATATCTAAACATGCCTGATGCAGAAACAAGTCTTGTGGACTGATGAAGTTAATATAGAAGATTTTGGCTGCAATGAGCCAAGGCATGTTTGGAGAAAATAGGTTGCATAATTTAATGAAAAGAACACTTCTCCAACTGTTAAGCATGGGCGTGGATTGAACATGGTTGGGCTTGTTTTATAGCCAGTGGCATGGGGAATATTTCACTGGTACAGGGAAGAATGGATTCAATTAAATACCAGCAAATTCTGGGAGCAAACATTACACTGTCTGTAAAAAAAGGTGAAAATTAAAACAGGATGGCTTCTACAACAGGATAATGATCCTAAATGCACCTTCAAATCCACAATGGACTACCTCAAGAGGCACAAGCTGAAGGTTTTGCCATGGCCCTATACAGTGCCCCAACCTAAAAATCATCCAAAATCTGTGGATAGAACTCAAAAGAGAAATGCATGCAAGACAGCCCAAGAATCTCACAGAACTAGAAGCCTTTTAAAAGGAAGAATGTGTGAAAATCCCCCAAACAGTAACTGAAAGAATCTCAGCTGCTACAAAAAACATTTACAAGCTGTGATACTTGGCAAAGGGGTTGTTACTAAGTACTGACCATGTAGGGTGCCCAAACTTTTGTTTCGGCCCTTTTCCTTTTTTATTATTTTGAAACTATAAAAGATGGAAATAAAAAACTAATCTTGCTGAAAATATTAAAGAAATGTTTCATCTTTAACTTTATGCCTTATGGAAATCAGGTCATCTTTTACTTGCTGAACTTTTCAGAGTAACAGAAAAAGTGGGGCCCAAACTTTTTCATTTTATTTACCTAACTGTAAATATTGTATTATACATAATTAAGTAATTATTTATACTTTTAACTTATTTGAATTGTATAATAAGTATAAATGGTATGAACGGCTATATAATAAAGTAGTTCTTCTTAGATCGAATTGCTCTACTGAAGGCCCTTCCAAGCTGATCCGCATCAAGTCTTCAGTTGTGGACAGTCCAAGGCAGTTTGTCGTTGAATTCTTGATTCTGTTTTGAGCAGAAAAGCCCCTGTCACACCACTCAGCTGAAATGGGGAGCACAAGCATGACCTGTACAAAATCAGGGTTTTGAGTCCTTGCCACTCATCATGGCTATATTGCACCCTGCTCTGAAGGATAAAAAAGAGATATTGAGTTTGCACAGTGGTAAAATATGCAGAAAAGTGTACTCTCCATTTGTATCTTTGTCTGTTGAATGGTGAGTAAATAAATAATACTTTATTAATTTTAGTTGAAAATATACTCCTTAGCCATCTGTTAATTATTTGATTTTGAAAATTATGTTTGACTCTTTAACTTATTCTTCATAACCACTTAAACTTTTAAAAATTATTTTATCTACCAGATGTGGCTAATGATTATCAACAGAAAACTGACCTTTTTTGTTGCCCTTGAACTTCAGTAGAAGTGGCACTAAGCTGCAAGATGCTCCATATGTTGAAGAACCACTGAGTACTGATCATGGTATCTGGCAAGGTCTTTGTCCTGTCAATGTCGCAGTATCACCTTGAAAGTTCTGTGTATGGGGGAGATCCATCAGGTTCCCTTGACACTGCTGGCATTGCAGATATCCACTCCAACGTCTTGTGCAAGAGTATAGAGCTCTTGTTTCGACTTGCCACTGAATTGTAAGGTTTTCCAAATTAGATGCAGGAGATCATAACCTACAGACACCTTGGGTTCCATCTTCTGTAGGGTGAGTATCACAAATTCCAATCTGTGCAAGAAGCAGACATTTCATAGTTAAGTATCTTCCAACACAATACATTGTCTCTTACAGGGTTGGGCTCTGAATGGAATTAAATTCCTGTAACCACTGATGTCTATGTCCTACTAAAATGTCCAGTCACACCAGTTTGGCTTTGAAATCAGCCTTGTTCAGATGTGATTTTAGTCTGTGTGTTGCCTAACATTTTTACTAATTTGGCGATTGAAGCATAATAACTACAATATCCTTATTCATGAAGAAAATGCATGTGATTGCTGCATCTGCTGCTGTTGCCTTATTTTCTGACATATTGAGCAAACGATTCCACAGTCCTATTATTTCACTTTTTTGCATTATTGATGCAGCAATGCAGCTCATATTGTTGCAAAGAGCAGGTCTGGAGGAGGAACTGTCTGAGGGGGAGCAGGGAGGAGGAGGATTCTGGTTTGATCAGAGCCTATATATACAGGATTGAGGTTAGGTGCAAGCCCATTCACATACCATGATCTGCACCTCTATGTGACTTTACGTTTCAAAACTGTTTTTAGTTTCTGTTTTATCTTGAAATCCCCTTTCTTTTGTGTCTGTGGTTTTTTTACTACCTGTCATTATTTTTTCCCGCTTCTGTGATTGTCTGCCCTACCCTGATGTGTTTCACCTGTTACCAAATACCCCTGCCTCCCTTGTGTATTTAAGTCTCTGTGTTCCCTTCACTCCTTGTCAGTTCATCTGTGTATGATCCCTCGAGTTCCTTGTGTAAAGAAACCTGTTGTTTGTTCCTACCCATTTGCCTGTCACTTGCCTACCTGTTCATCCATCTGTCTACCTGTTAGCCTTATTTTGTATATTAAAACACCTTCAATGCGTCAGCCTGTCTTGTATTGTATTTCATTTGCATCCTTTCAGCTGAGACTACATTGTGACAGTACAAACTGACCCAAAATATGGACCTAGCAGACACTTCTTTCGATGAGGATGAGTTTTTTTTTAATTGTTAGAGACCCTTGTGTGCATATAGGGAGAATGGAAAAGGAAGGTTGTTTGGGGGTATAGAGAGGCTGCTGTCAGGATGGCACAAAGGGAAGTTTACTTTACAACATCATTAAAAAGTTCATTGCCTGACTGATTCACGAATCTCGTGATATAGGCTATGCCCATTTCCGCCTATAATTTTTTTTGACTAAATTGCAATATATGCAAAACTTACTTTTTCAAACTCCTCCTAGGTTATTAATACTAGTTTATAATCCTAGGTTATAATGTTCTATGTATAAAGTAGTTGCCTTAGTTTCCCCTAACTTACTTTATGTCACTTTTTGTATGCGATTCTTTTTGCTTTTTCTACCTTAGTTCAAGTTCATTCTTTCATAAGGTTAATTTGTGAGTGATAGACCAAGAGAAACCGTTCTATTTTTTTTATTATGCTGACTCTGAGATTATATTTGTGGAGGGATCATTGAAATTGTTCCGCACGATAATTCTGATTAATTCCATATTTCCCAATTAATAATAATTATTAACCTACATACATAGCATGTAAATAATTAAGTAGAATGAAACTTGGAGCAGTAGTTTATTGTGCCACACTGAGGTTCTGTGCCATATTTCGTGCCAATTGGCCACTAGGTGGCACTGTTACACAAAGTTGAAAAGTATGCGAAACCTACTTTTTTGAACTCATCTGAGGTTGAAGTCCAATCTGCATAAATTGTTGCATATTACATCTAAGGACCCTCAGGATTAAAATTTATTAAAAAGTTATTAAAAGAATTATGATAGTCCACAAAATGCTAAAGTTGTAAAGGAATATCTTCCTCTGGTTAATAAGAAGTGATGTTATACTGTATCTTGGCAAGGGTCAGTCCAATGAACACAAAACTTGGGCATGTAGTTTGCAATTTGAAATTTACTAGTTATTTTATCAAAATACATAAATAAATGAAAAAATAAATAGAATGAGTAATCAAAGGCATGGAACAAACTGTTGGATCATGTCAATGCGGGGGATTTTGTAGGACGGATTTATACATAAGGGACACTAAGAGCAGGATGGACATTTCTATGTGTATTTTTTTGCACTGCGATACTCCTATGACTGACGCTTTGTCTCTTTTGGTGCTGTGCTCCTATGAATGAAATGGTTCCTCAAGTGCCACCGCATGCGGCCACCGGTTGCAAATAGCGCAGGGGGCTCTTTATACCTGAATGTAGGTCTAGTTATTATTATCTTTTAATACTACCACTATACATCTCTATGTGGAGCTTGCATTGTGCAATGTTCCCTTTCTTCTTGCTCTCTCGCTTTCTCTCTGCTCTATATGAAAAGTGCCCTGAGATAACTTCTGTTATTATTTCGTGCTTTATAAATATAATTGACTTGACTTGACTGATTATATTTGAGTTCTTACTTTGTCTTTTTATTAAGTTTTAATCCCCTTTTTATAACTTCTTTTACATCACCAAATTGGTTTTATCTTTTTGTCTTATATCTTATAATTTTGAAACTTTTTTACAAACTTACAAACTTAAAAAGGATGCTTATCCATGACCAGGAATCGACAATGCACTTGACAGTCTGATTAGCCTGTTAGTTTTCCAAATTCAAGGCGGATCGTAAGGAAAACCTAAGACTGCATTTATTGCAGGGCACGGCCTCTTTGAATTCAATATTTTGAGTTTTTGCCTGTGTAACAGCCCAAGTACATTTCAAAGACTAAAGGATTCTAGCGTGTGTCATGTCGACCACCCACACACACACACACACACACACACACACACACACACACACACACACACACACACACACACACACACACACACACACACACACACACACACACACCTGACACAGTTTGGACAAATCATCTGTTGATTACAGATATCCATGAAATTCCTGAAATAAATAGCAGTTGCATTACAATAACACCTGAAAACAAATTCTAAACCAACTTGTTTCCCTGATGAGATTTTGGGCTATTTCCAATCTCAAATGACTGATCCTCTGCTCATCAAAGAGAACATCCAGCTCCTTTAAAATCATGTCTGCCAACTTCAACAAGAAATACGTTGAGGATACATGGAAACTTAACAAATCCAGATGCAAATGACACTCAACTCCATTGCCCCTCTAAAAAAGAAGATAATTAAACATAAGAGGTTAGCTCCATGGTTTAACTTCCACACCTGCATATTAAAGGAAACAATGCAAAGGATACAGTGTTCTACTAAATTGCCTGACAATAGTCTTGAAACATATAGGAAGGCCCTCTGTAATGCCAGAGCAGCCTATTATTAATCTCTAATAGAGGAAAATAAATACGACCCTCGTTTTCTTTTCAGCACTGTAGCCAGGCTGACAGAGAGTCATAGCTCCATTGATGCATGTATTCCTGTAGCTCTCAGTAGTGATGGTTGCATGAGCTTCTTTAATGATAAAGTTCTAACTATTAGAGAAAAAAATCACCACCTCCTGCCCTCAACCGGCTCCAATTTATCTTCAAACACAGGAACCTTAGAAACAGCTCTAAAGCCTGATAAATATTTATACCGTTTTTCTCCCATTGACCTTCACAAACTAGCGTCAACAATTTCTTCATCTAAACCATCAACCCATCCCAATAAGGCTACTTAAGAAAGTTTTACCCTTAGTTAGCACCTCTTTACTTGATATAATCAATCTGTCTTTATTAACTGGCTATATAACGTCTTCTTAAAATGCCTACTCTTGATCCAGATGTTTTAGCCAACTATAGACCCATATCTAACCTTCCCTTTCTCTGAGATCATTGAGAAAGCAGTCACTAGTCAATTGTGTGACTTTCTACATAACAATAGTTTATTTGAGGATTTTCAGTCAGGATTTAGAGTGCATCATAGCACAAGGACAAGGTGGAAGTTACAAATGATGTTCTAATTGCATCAGACAAAGGACTTGTCTCTGTACTTGTCTTGGTAGATCTTAATGCATTTGATACCATTGACCATCATATCCTATTACAGAGACTAGAACATTTAATTAGCATTAAAGGAACCGCTCTGAGCTGGTTTAAGTCGTATTTATCAGATCGATTTCAGTTTGTGCACATTAATGATAAATCCTCCATATACTCAAAAGTTAGTCACGCAGTTCCACAAGGTTCTGTGCTCCGACCAGTTCTATTCAGCTTATATATGCTTCCTTTAGGCAATATTATTAGCAATCACTCCATAAACTTCCATTGTTATGTAGATTGTGCCCAATTGTACTTGTAAATGGACTACACTTATGTAGCGCTTTTCTAGTCTTATTGACCACTCAAAGTACTTTACACTACTGCCGGATTCACCCATTCACGCACACATTCATACAGCGCTTTTTTTCTATACAAACACACACACACACACACACACACACACACACACACACACACATTTGCGCACTGATGATACATTGGGGGCACTTTGGGGTTCAGTATCATGCCCAAGGACACTTAGACATGCGGACTGGAGGAGCCAGGGATCAAACTACTGACCTTCTGGTTATTAGACAACCTGCTCTACCTCCTGAGCCACAGCTTGCCAATGAAGCCTGATGAAACCAATCAGATAGCTAAACTTCAAGCTTGCCTTAAGGACATAAAGACCTGGATGACCAGCAACTTTCTGCTGTTAAACTCGAACAAAACTGAAGTTATTGTACTTGGCTCCCGACACCTCGGAAGCACATTATGTAAGGATACAGTTAGTCTAGATGGCATTGCTCTGTCCTCAGGCACCACCGTTTGGAATCTTGGAGTTCTCTTTGATCAGGATATGTCTTTTAACCCCGACATAAAACAAACTTCAAGACCTGCCTTTTTTCATCTACATAACATTGCAAAAATCCAGCACATCCTGTCTCAAAAAGATGCAGAAAAAGTAGTCCATTCTTTTGTTATTTCTTGGCTGGACTATTGTAATTCCTTATTATCAGGATGCCCCAGCAAGTCTCTAAAGACTCTAGCTGCTCCAAAATGCTGCAGCGCGACTACTGAGAGGAACTAGGAAAAGAGATCACATTTCTCCTGCATTAGCTTCTCTGCAATGGCTCCCTGTAAAATTCAGAATAGAATTTAAAATCCTCCTCCTCGCCTACAAGGCCCTTAATGGTCGGGCACTGTCATATCTGAAAGCGCTCATAGTACCCTGTTACCCCATTAGAACACTGCGCTCCCAGAACACAGGCTTACTTGTGGTTCCTAGAGTCTCCAAAAGTAGAATTGGAGGCAGAGCCCTAAGTTATCAGGCTCTGCTACTGTGGAACCATCTTCCAGATCCGGTCCGGAGGGCAGACAGCCTCTCCATGTTTGAGAGTAAGCTTAAAACCTTCCTTTTTGATAAAGCTTATAGTTAGGGCTGGCTCAGTCTTGGCTTCAACCAACCCCTAGTTATGCTTCTATAGGGCTAGACTGCCGGGGAACTTCCCATTACGCACCATGCTCCTCTCCCTGTTCATCCATATGCATTCATATCCCATCAATGCTTGTTACAAATATGACTTCTTCTCTCTCCTGTAGTTTTGTGCTTTCTCCTCTCTCTCCTTTCTGTTCCTGTCGCTTTCTGCAGGTATTTCTGCCCCTGGTGCTGCAGAGCCTGGATCTGTGACTGCAAACCACCTACTGCCCCAATGATCCTGCTCAACACGCACTACTACAATTATTAATATTGGTATTATTATTATGTTTAGTCTGATTATTATTAATATTACAATACATCTTTATATGGAACCTGCATTGTGCTATGTTCTCTTTCCTACCTCTTGGTAGATGTGGGTGAGCTATGCTTTCACATGACCAGTATTGAGTCCATCCTTCAAAACATCAGGACTCGCACATTCGTTTAGTGAAGTATGCAGGACGCAAAAAATTATATTCACATCTATTTATTAAAATATAGCAGAGTCTTAAAGATTGAGGCTGCTTACAGAGCTCTTGACCAGACTATGCATCCCTGACAAGCATACAGCATTCACATCAGTTCACGAAGTCTGAGTGACTATTCTCTCCCTGGTCCAGCAGATATTAAATTTACACAAAGTAAATAACATTGTCGGCGCGGCCATCTTCTTATTGGCTGAGACCTCTGTCACTCCTCAGGTACGTGCCTCCCTCGTACGGACATTTCACTCTGGACATGATTGACTCTCCCTACTTAACGGCTTATCTGTAGAAAAAAGAGGTAGAAAAAGACAAGACACTACACAGCACCCAAGGACAGTTTTTCAAATTGTCCTGCCATTTCCATACAAGGGGTTGTTTGTCACATATGCACAGCCATATATCTTTGGGTGCATTCTTTACAGAATAAAACCTCTGTTCAGTACAAGCACCTGAGTTTAATAAACACCATAAACTCGTTTCTTTTAATCTCATAGTGAGGTAATATGTTAAAAAAAAAAATGTAAAAATAACTCTTCACCAGCCACATGACGTGTTTGGTATGTGCATTGTAATGACCAGTATGTACACCTTTTTTTTTTTTTTTAGCAAAAAATTAAAAGCAATTTCCTCTGAGGTGGCTATGCTTGTGTATTCTTCATAACACCTGGATTTGGCTATGTGAGGCAATCATTTGTTTTTGAGCGTCCTTTTAATTAGGCAGCGTCTGACTCTATTAAGTTGACTATCACCAGTTGACATGGGCGTGTTTCCTGAATCAGTAACAGGTGTTAAACAGCTGACCGATTAAACAGGATTTAAAAGTTAAGCAAGGTATTGGTTGAGCACCTTCCTGGCGAAATGAAGAGAGTGCTCATTTGAGCTTTACTGTCCTTGAGACACATCGTTTTGAACCCCATCGCAGGGCTTGATAAGTATTTAATATCGATTTATATATATTTAGTTTTTTGGCCAGCATGTTCAATACTGTTGTCTGTGGATGATGTTGATACGGATAGGCGTTTTACGTTAACTGGTGGTGTTAACTGGTCTTCAATTTATGGTGACACATCACGGACACACACGTAAGCCACTATTCCTGAAAATGAGCACAGAATCTGTAAACAAGGATCGCCAGATAACATGACCACCAGTTAAACTGAAACACCTGAGCACTTCTGAGGCCTGTACTAAGAAGCGAGTTCAACATGCCCAGGATATCTTCATTATCTGGCTTCACTAAGTCAGACAACTACAATCATGCGAAGCGGTCACAGGACGGTGGTTATCAACTCGGTAAGTTAACCCGGGTTTTCCCGAGTGTGTTCACATTAAAGGGGGGCAATGTCTGCAGCATATGACCAATCGAAAACATGGACAAGTCTAGTGGTAGCAGTTTGCTTTACTAATGAAGAGCAAACTATAAATTAGACAAACACGAAGAGATTAAACACGTGTTCCAGGTTAAAAGCAACACCTGCACCTGCCAAATGCAGGGAAGACACACACACACACACACACACAAAAAAGTCGCCGATTGTGTAAATTAACCGGTTTATAATATCAATAATATCACTGCCCCATCACTAGGACACGTGTAGATCTG
Organism: Xiphias gladius; assembly: GCF_016859285.1. NCBI lineage: Eukaryota > Metazoa > Chordata > Actinopteri > Istiophoriformes > Xiphiidae > Xiphias > Xiphias gladius. The sequence continues at coordinate 289,950 of NC_053415.1, read as the reverse complement.
ACTATAATTACATTAATGTATTCCATTAAATTAATGTTGCTTAAATGGCATACAACAATACAAAATAAATATGAAAAAACATAATTCAAAGCAGTAAGTAGACTGACTTTCACATCTGACAAGTACAAGTACAACGCTTTAGTGCTTCAGTCAGATGACAGGAAAAAACAAGAAGAAGAAGACAGGAGCGTGGCTCCTACACTGAAGAACACTCCTGCTGAGGAGTTGACCCTATGCATTAATGAGGGTTGATCATATTAAAGAAGGAAAAAAAAAAAAAAAAAAAAAATCAGCAAAGCCAAAGGGGTTTGCCGGTCTCTGAACCTTCTTATCCTCATAAGAGACCATCTCACGATGAGCGCACCGAGCTCCAGGGGAGCTGGATTTGGAGCGCGTTTCCTTTTTAATATTTGTGTTTTCTCTCCTGTATGTGTGTTGTTGTTGTTGTTGTTGTTATTAATATCGGTACCGTTTCCTTTAAGGGGCGTTTCAGGAAGTTTGCTGTAATAACTGCCAAAAACACCAGGAGAGGTAGTGTAACTTCCCAGACTATCATTCCCAGGTTTTGAGGAAGTGTCACGGTAAAGGCTGAATGCTATGTTATCGGTGTACAGCAGACAGACTGTGGCTTCAGTGGAGACATTTTTGTTCGGGGACTCGTCGCACTTAGTGAAATGACGCTTTCACAATGCTTTTAATTTTGCTGTGCATTCAAGCCGTCGTCCAAGGTAATTAGTTAACAGTAAGCAGTTTCGTTTTCGGCTCGCCAGTTCAGCTGTCTCTGCTATGAGGCGACATTCTCTGTGTGCATATGAAAGAGAGGTGTCCTAACAAAACGTAAGCTAACGCTCGCTAAAACCCACAGGCCTCTAACAAGCCGCTCTCTTTCATCATGGAAAGAAATGTTAAACTAGCGAACAGGTTCAGTTGAAAACTGACATTTTAAAACTTCCTTTCATGTCGTACATGTTGGACATCAGGTAGAATATGGCCTAAGTGCTGTAGCTGGTTCATTAGGGCATTGTTGTAAAATCGACATAAAGTGAATCCATCAAACAGCATTTAATTTAAATAAAATACGAACTCTTTACCCGTTCATCAACGCTCAAATACGCTCTAACGTATTGCTATAACGTTATCAAAACCAACTCAACCTTTAGACTGGTCAGTATTTCTTTTCCCTTAATTGTAGCCTTATGGTGGATGGTTGATGGTTTAGTACCAAAACTAATGATACTGGTCGTCTTTAAATGTCCTTGTGAACTTTGTAAGCGATAGATGTGAGCAACATTAGATTTTAATTGAAGTTGTTATTAATTGGCCCAAACATGTCAAGCTTACTTCAAATCGAATTGCACGTCTTCTGTTGCGAAGTATGACAGCTTTTTTTAAGGAGCAGCGAACTGTACGCGGTCACCTAATCTTAATTTGAATCATCCGTCACAGTGCTCAAAACTACACCAAAAAAAAGGTACATTAACAGCAACTAACTTATTTTCGCTCCTAACTGGCCGCTCACTGTGCTTGTAGGAAGGAGACTGTGATGATTGACCTTCTCATTTACTGTTTGAACAAATTACACTCCCATTTTTATGTCTAATTTAATAAAACCAATAAAATATTTGGGTTTATTTATTTATTTATTTATTTATTGCATCTTGTGAAGGCAATGGCCCTACAGAGTGCTGCAGGGATGACATATTTTTGTAGGTCAACCCAAAAGTTGGTATCGCCCTGGTTCCCTTGACAAAAAAGTTACGGGATTTTCCATTGGCTCCTGGATTATTTCAGAAAATAATCTCTGTGACAGACAAAAGTATGTTACTTACTCATTTTGATCAGATACCACTTTTAAGATTTTTGAAGGCTAAATACAATTGCCAGAAGTAAAAAGCTCATGTTAGGCTATAATCAAACCACACAACAGTCGCATGACTTCCGCTTCATCACCACTAAGCTTCCAACTTGTAATTTGATTTAGTGCGCTTATCTCCTTTTACAGAAACCTTTCCTTTTAAAAAGGTTAGTAATAGTTTGCAAAAGCGTGAGTATAAACACACAAGGCTGTAAAGGTCGACTGGTGAGTGGTTTGGTTTTTGTGTTCGGTGCGATAAAGTTTAATGTCCTTGACAACCTCTGTACTCTCATTCAGCCAATTGTTAGCAACCGCCTTTTTTTTTTAAAGATATGTAAAAGCTTAAAGACCTTATTTCAGGCATCCAACCAAAAACCCATTCAAAAGACCCACTGACTTTGGGACGAAGTTAGCATTTTTGCAAAAAAGCGAACTTATTTGCAGATTTTAGGACTCATTCCTGCAGCACTGCGTTAGAGCCAGTTAAAAGGCTTACATTTTATTTGAATAGCTTTAGGGTTAGAGGATGATAAAGTGGATTGGAAATGGTCAAACCTTTAAAAGAAATGCAAACAGAGGATCCTCTTGCCATCAAACAATATTAGTGATAGTTGTTAAAAATAAAAGCCTATAAAAGACTGTTGCTTGAACTCTTGGATAAAGTGTCAAACATTCAATTCAATTAAACTACTAATTATAATAAAAGGGTGAATAATAATAATAATAAAACTATAAATATAATCATTAGTTGATAATCGTAATATTTGAAGCAGTGGGTGATGAGCAGGATCATGGGGGCAGTAAGTGGTTCTCAGAAACAGATCCAGTCTCTGTAGCAGCAGCAGCAGAAATACCTGCATTTTCTACATCTTTTTGAGACAGGATGTGCCCGATTTTTGCAATGTTACATAGGTGAAAAAAGGCAGTACTTGAAGTTTGTTTTATGTGACAGCTGAAAGGACATATCCTGATCAAAAAGAACTCCAAGATTCCTAACAGTGGTACTGAAGGCCATGGCAGTGCCATCTAAATATCATTAGATAATGTGTTTCTGAGGTGTTTGGGACCAAGTACAATAACTTCAGTTCTATCTGAGTTTAACAGCAGAAAACTGCTGGTCATCCAGGTCTTTATGTCCTTACGGCAAGCTTGAAGTTTAGCTAACTGATTGGTTTCATCAGGCTTCATTGACAAATACAATTGGGTATCATCAGTATAACAATGTAAATTTATGGAGTGTTTCCTAATATTATTGCCTAAATGAAGCATATATAAGGTGAATACAACTGGTCCAAGCAGTTGTATTCGTCTGATTATAAAGGTGAATGGCAGTTCTATTCACCTCTATATCAGGTGAATAGCAGGTTCTGGAGTTCCACAGAACCTTGTGGAAATCCGTGACTAACATTTAGTATATGGAGGATTTATCGTTAACATGCACAAACTGACATCAGTCTGATAAATAGGAAATAAACCTGCTCAGAGCGGTTCCAGTCTCTGTAATAGGATATGATGGTCAGTGGTATCAAATGCAGCACTAAGTTCTAACAAGACAAGTACAAATACATTGTCTCATTCACTGGTCTGTCCATTCCCATCAGTTCCAGTACTGTCTGAAGTGATGCTGGAGCCACCACAGAACATCCATTTTGATGAGCAGCTCCTGATATGGACTCCTGCCACCGAGGAGAGAAATGTCACCTACACCGCTGAGTACCGCAGGTGAGGTCTGATGGTTATGTACTTTTATATGAATCCAAATGTTGACATGATCCGACTGACCTGCACAAGATGTCAGACAATTATTGCATGATCATCCTCCTCTTTAGTGTTTTTATTTTTGCTCAGAGTAAGTATCTTTTAGATATTTTTGTGCCAACACAGCTCAGCTCTGGTATTTTGGCTAGTAAAACACACTGTATTTCAATTTAATGCATGAAATGTGTCTTAGCGCTGCAACAATAAGTCAATTATTAGAATAGTCAGAAATGACAGAACATTTGTCAGAAACTATTTAGATAATTGAATAATTGTTTCTGCCATTTATTTATTTATTTATTTATTTATTTATTTTTAAGCAAAATGTGCTGGTTTCAGCTTCTCAAATGTGAGGATTTGATCGTTTTCTTAGTCATACGTGATAGTAAAGGAGATAACTTTGGGTTTTGGACTGTTGTTTGAACAAGCCAAGACATTTGAAGACATTCCTTAGGCTGTGGAAAGTTAAAATGGGATTTTCACTATTTTGTCGTTTTATAGACAAATATAATTAATTGAGAAAATAATCTGCAAATTAATTGATAATGAAGATGATTGTTAGATGCAGCCCTAATGTGTTTCATACTCTAAATACAGGTTAATGACATTATCACAGATTCTGGACTGTTGTAAATCGCCTGTGTCTGTTCCTTGTCGTCAGGTTTGGCACCAGTGAGTGGAAAGATATACAAACCTGCACCCAGAAATCTTTCAGTTCCTGTATCATCAATTTCTCCAAACCTGAGCATGTGCATGAATGTGTTATGCTGCGTGTGCGAGCGGAGAGAGGTGGGCTGACCTCAAGACCCGTCAAAGCCTGTTCAAGACATGGTAAGAAACCAGGGCCTTTCATGTAAACGGGACAGTGTGCATTGTCTGATAACAGTGTGCTTATATTGGCAGCAGCTTAGTCTCTGCATTGGTCTATTCTTCTGTTGTGGTTTGTATGAGAACCTCTGAATGTATGTAAGTTTTGATGCTGGGGTATTGTCATTTGTAATATACTAAATATATCACACACAAGACGCTCTGGTTTAACATTCCGTCAGGACATTACTGATTTCAGACTAACCACCAGATAACATTTTCTCTGTTTATGGTGGCCTTCCATAGCTTGTGCAAACTAGTGCAGAATTCTACAATTTAAGAAAATCTGTCAACAAAGTCAAATCAAAGTTATAGTGTGCTTTTCTATCATGTAGTGTGATTCTAGGTACTAACCATCCTAACGAAGTTGTGAACCATGTGGTGTGTAGTGTAAAAAGCTTAACAAACCCGTAGCAAACTTCATTAGAATCATTGCGCTTGATTGATTCCTAGGTTAAGGTGTAGGTATTTGTGATTTATTTTAGGTCTGAAAGGTTGTTGATGGTGTAGATTGTTCCTGGGGACACATTTATCAAAGCATGTATAGAACAAGTTCTAAGTGTGTGAGTATGAATAGTCTGTATGAACTACAAAAGCGGTATTATCAATCATGTGCATGCACTGCCTCGCACAATGAACAATGATAAATCTCACCTGTTCTACGTACATCTGCTCCTGTACAAACATGCTCATTTGCATACAGAAACACCCCTGAATTCCAAATATGGTCAAACTATCACTTTGATTTTACACATGTTCCTGGATTTTTACTGGTAGTATTATATTCCACAATGTGTTCTACAATGTTTCCACTATTTCCATAACTCAGTGGGTGCCATACAGTTGGGTGATTACGATCAAATGAGGTTACACTGCAAGTGATGTGGTGTGCAGTAATCTTCATTATCTCCCTACTATGCAAATGTGAATGCTTAAGTGAAAAGATGTGGCCTCTACTAGTACACTAAGATACTGAATAATGTCCCACTTAAGCTTCACTAACATCTCGTAGCTGGGAACCTGAGATCACTTCAGTAATATTTTATAATCTATTAATATAATAAAAAATAAAAAAATAAATAGAGGTACAGAATGGGGACAGGTGTTTGAAATCATTTACTTTAAGTGTCAAATATATAATTTGCACAACACAAAATAGACATTGGGCAAAGTACCACTTCAGTGCAATTCACAGATTACAAATTATTTTTAATTTGCTTATTAATTGTTGTACTATTTAACAGTTTAAGCATAACAGCAAATACAGCATACCTGTCAATTTAAATTACTGATACCAAAATGTCACAGCTCATTATTAATGTGTATTGATAACAATTGAATGTTATTAATGTTATTAACAGATCCTCTGGATCTCTTATATGAAGCCACACGTGCTCAGAGGTTCATCACTAGAGTAACAAGATGAAAGAGGCATTAATGGCTTCATTTACTCTTGAAAAAAAGATTACCTTGTTTTCAAAATAAAAACAGAATTGCATTTCTACAGTAACATTAGTTTAAATTATACCCATTATTACATGGTTGACAGAGTTGGTTCATGTATTGGTTTGCCCACTATTGTACCTATCTACTACTAGCAGTTTGTTGGCATGCCTGGTCAGGAGTGGTTCTGAATGAATGCACATTTTCAAGCACATGAAGAAACTGATAAATTGTATCATTTTTTCAACAAGGAGTGAATGCATGGTTTATGCACAAAACTGTGTGTAGACATGGTTCATAAATGAGACACCTGATTTTGTCAACACTGTGTTTTTGTTTCTTTTTTCGCAGGTAGTCTCTGTACCCCTGAAGTCAGTCTGACTGCACGGCCTGGCTCCCTGACTGTATATCTGAGCAGGAATCACGGTTTGGCTGTGGAACATGAGGACCATGTAAAACATAGGGTTTACTATGGCAAAGAAGGAGAGTCACAGCAGGTGAGACTCTTCATCAGTTTAGCAAGAGTACAGAATGCTGTTGCTTCTTGTTTTATTCTTACTGTAGGTGAACGAAGACTACATTCTCACTAAGCTGGTTAATTTAGGACATGCTGTTTATGTGTGAAAACAATATGTTTCACACCAGCATTGACAGGTAATTTGAATGATTTACTTCCACACTGAAACAAAAGGTTAATCTCTTCTTCTTCCTGCTAATTTGTTTACACAAAAAAATAAAACAAAAATTTACAATTTAGTTCTCATTGACATAGATTTTTGTTCCTGTTGTTAGACAACCAAATGAGCAAAAAATAGTGATAGTGGTTCATAAATCCTAAATATTCATCAGGTTTATAAGTCTTACTACTGCTCACTTACTACTTTATAACTGTGAAATACAAATACATACAAATTAAGGTCTACAGCTGTATCAACTAATTGGCCACACTGATGTTAAAAATTAGTAGTCACAGAGAGAGAGTTGGCAATAGACAGCAGAGACATCCCAACTTGACCCTAAATTGCACGCTTTACATACCTGATGCAGGTTGATAAAAATTGTTCAGTATCAAGTATGTTGCTATTTCTTGGCTACGTTTCTGATTTCCCCTGAGCTATTTGGAAAAAGAACTACCCTTTAGAGTTTCAGACTGCCTCCAGTCTTTCCAGTGTTATCAGTACTTTGTTTTAACCTGCTAATAGCCAATGCTGAATGTTTTCAAGGCACAATAACAAAGATTTTTTTTCCGTAAATATTACTAGTCAGACTGGGCTCTATCTGTATAATATGTGTCTGTGTCAATGTTAATGTTACTGTCAAATGTCTTCCACTCTTGAGCAGAAGTATAAAGATGCTGCCTCCTCAGTGTCCATCCACGAGCTGGAGGAGGGACAACGTTACTGTACAAAGGTGCAGTATATTCACTACAATAAACCTGTTGGACCGGAAAGTTGTACCCAGTGTGAGGTCATCCCCAAGACAAGTAAGAGCATATTATTAGGTGCTGTTGTTAGGACCATTTTTAAGCCAGGCAAAACAAAAGTTTTGGAACATTAAAGAACCAGATTGGTTGTGCTGCTTGTTTTGGCCTTGACAATTTTCCAAAATACATCACAAGTTTCTCCTCTGATTCCTTTGCCTCCTGAGAGCCAATGGTTCAGTAAGAAGACCAGTTTAATGGTCAAGAGACTTGACACATGGTTGAAGTAGGTAAATGTAACAGTGAAGATTCATGACCTTGTTGCATGCCAATGCAGTTCTAAGCAGGGACCATTTTACACACACTATCATAATGCTGTATTAAAATAAGCACTGACATCTAAAATTGAGAGTCAGTTGTTGAAAAGCATTAAATTAAATGCTAAGTTTTCAGGATATCTAAACTTAGTATACTTGAACATCATGATGAGGATGATTTGACTTACCTTGGTGATTTATTGCAATATAATAGGTTGTGTTTGCCATATCAGAGCTTCCTTGAACGCACCACGAAGGGTTTTAAACAGTTCCTGCAAATGTTGAAACTGATTCATTATGATGGATAACTGACTAATGCAAGTTTCTTTTTTTTCTTTTTTTCAAAATAGCACAATAAGAAACAATTGGTTGCCTGTAACACAATTGATCCTAAAACAAATGGTATAGTTTGGAAAATGATCAATAGTATTGTGCAGCGCTTGCAGTGATTTATAGTTAGAGTAATACTCAACTGAAAATCTCTTGAGTATTATATACTCATCCTTTGTGGGCTGGAAATGTGGCTTTGAAAATTTGTAGCAGCGTAGAATCACAAATAAAAGAGAGAAAATTTTCAGAAATGCGCTTAGTAGAGCACAGACATCTGCCATGGCCAATGTCAAACAACATACACCAGACTTCAGAGGAGAAAGTTCAAATTCATAGTAAACAATCCAGATCTGCTCTAATTGGTTCTGTAGTTTTTGCGTAATCCTGCTGACAAACAAACCAACAAACAGACACAGGTGAAAAAATTACCTCCTTGGCGGAGGTAATTAAACATACCTAGAAACTTTTTTTTAAAAACCACTCCTGCAACATAATCCTCTTCTCCCCCATTGATCTATACTTACCAAGCATTTTTTTTGGAACACCTGTGCACCTCCTTATTCATGCAATAATCCAATCAGCCAATCGCGTGGGAGCAATGCAGTGCATAAAATAATGAAGATACAAGTCAGGAGCTTCAGTTAATGTTCACATAAAACATCAGAATGGGGGAAAGATGTGATCTTTGTGGCTTTGACTGTGGCATGATTTTTGGTGTCAGACAGGCTTGTTTGAGTATTTCTGAAACTACTGATCTCCTTGAATTTTCACACACAACAGTCTCTAGAGTTTACTCAGAATGGTGTGAAAAACAAAAAACATCCAGTGAGCAACAGTCATGTGAACGGAAACAACTTGTTAATGAGAGAGGCATCGCAAAGCAAGTTTATTTATATAGCACCTTATCATTCACAGAGGTCTTTCAAAGTGCTTTACAGGTAAAAAATAGGAAAAATAAAAAGATAAAATTATAAGATAAAATAACTTGAAGTACAGAGTTTTAAAGCCAAATTAATAAAATAAGTAAAAGTACCATAAGAAACAATTAATTAAAAGCAGTGAGAGAGAGAACAGCCTTTAGCTCAGTTTTAAAAATGGGTACATTTGAGACATATCTTAGTTCCACGGAGAGCCGATTCCAGCAGTGGGCAACATAATGGCTGAAAGCCATTCCACCATGTTTGGTTTGAAATGTGTCCAAACCATTGAGTGACTTATAGACAACAGGTAGGGTCTTGAAATCAATTGAGTTTAACTGGAAGTTACTGCAAGGATCTAAGAATTTGAGAAATGTAATCTCTAATCTTGGTCTTCCATCTTACAAGCAATAAAAGCGTGTATGATCTCTTCTAAGTCTTGCTTGGACACAAAGTTTCACATTTTTAGCTATGCTTTTAAGATGCAAAAATTTTGATACAGCTTTGATGTGGCCATTGAAATTGGAGAATCTTCATCAATGATTAAACCAAGATTTTTTGACGTGGGTGTTAGTTTTTAGTGCACTAGAATAAAGGTATGCACTAAGCACCAGCTTTCCTTCCTTATTGCTGAAAAGAATGATTTAAGTCTTACCTTTGTTTGATTTAAGGAAATTCCGTTGCATCCAGTTGTTTACATTCTCAAGGCGCAGACATAGCGATCTATAGAACCATAGTCAGTTGGTGAGGGCGCTAGATAGATGTGAGTGTCATTTGCATAGCAATGATAAGCAGTCTTATAGCCTTGGAGAGTTTGACCAAGAAGAAGTACTTAAAGTTTGAATAGGAGGGGCCCAAGACCAGATGCTTGTGGGACTCCGTACATCATGGCAGTTCTTTCAGATTCATAATTGCCGATATTGACTACTTATCCCTGCCTTCTAAATATGACCTGAACCACCTGAGGACTGTTCCTGAGAGACCAACCCAATTTTCCAGTCTATCTAGAAGTATTTTATGAGTCCAAAGTGTCCAATGATGCACTTAAGACCCAATAAAACCAGGACTGTTAGACTCCTGAAATCATTATTCGGGTGAATGTCATTTAAAATCTGTCATATCAGTTTCAGTGCTATGATGTGGGTGGAAACCTGATTTAAAGCTGTCAAGGATCTCATGCGTCTGCAAGAAATCATTGATTTAATTAAAAACTACTTTCTCAATAATCTTGCCAATGAAGCGAAGATTTGGGATATGCCTGTAGTTGTTTAGTATTGAAGCGTCCAGGTTTCTCTTTTTCAGGAGGGGCCAGACAACTGCAGTTTTAGTGATGCTGTAAAGATGCCTGAGAGTAGTGAGCCATTTACAATACGCAACAAATCCACTGCCAAAGAGCTAATGATCCTTTTTTTTAAAAAAGCTTTTTGGCAGAATATCTAGTGAGCACATGAATGGTTTAAGATGCTACACCATTTCTTCAAGAACTTTATTAATTGCAGTTAATTCAAACAAAGTCCATTCTTTTTGCGGAGGGTTACAAGGTTTAAAGTCTCTGCAGGGCTTAGTGGAGCTAATACTTAGTGTGATATTCTCAATTTTGTGATGAAAGAAACATGCAAACTACTGACATTTTTTAGCTGACAGGAACTCAGGGGGTGCCTGCAGTGGAGGATTTGTTAACCTATCAACACTGGCAAATAAAACACAAGTATTATTAATATTTCTATTAAAGAATCTAGAGAAATGGGACTGCATAGTCCTGCTAAATCAGAGTTGTAGAGATGGAATTTCTCTTTGTAGATGTCCTAATCAATCTGAAGTTTAGTTTTTCTCCATCTTTGCTCTGCCTTCCTACATTCTATCTTCTGATATGTTAACGTTTTGGCATTTCTCCCTGGAGTTTTGTTTGCCACAAATTATTTTAGTCTCAACAGGTGCTATTGCTTCAAAGACCCTGAGTGTTTTGGAATATAATGATTAAGAAAATGGTCTACAGACCCTGCTTTTGTGATTGATGAATGAAATAGTTTCCATAAATAGAACACTTTTTTGGACAGTTTAAGATCTAGTCTGAATAACTTGAGAAACTAATACATCAAAGAAAATGCAGAAGTGATCAGACAGAGCTAGATCCCTAACATTTATAGTGGGACTGATAAGGCCCTTACTAATAACCAAATCTAGTGTATGATCTCTAGTGGGAGTTAGTCACATTACAGTTACATGCTGAGACAGCTCAATTGTATCAAATAAGGCACAACATTCTTTAGCAATGTTGTAATTGGGATTGTCTATATGGATATTAAAGTCACCAGTTAAAAGAATTAAAATCAGTAAATATAATTGACAGCATTTCAGAAAAGTAATCAATGAAGTGGGCACAGTATGTTGGGGGCCTGTAGTTAACAACTGATAAAATACTTGGTGAGGTTTTCACCACAGTACAGAGAGATCCAGCAGAATTACACTCGTCAAGTAAAATCTGCTTGCATTGAATTGTATCATTAAAAATAGCAGCATACTTCCATCCTTTTTGCCGACTCTAGAAACATTTAAAGAGTTTAAAAAGAGGTCAGAGGACACGGGCCAGACTGGTCGGAGCTAACAGAGGCTATCGTAAATCAGAACCACTCTTTATAACTGTAGTGAGCAAAAAGCTTCTCAGAATGAACAACACATCACAAGACCTGAACCAGATCTGAATCCAGTAGAACACCTTTGGGATACGGTAGAACAGGAGATTGGCAGCATGAATGTGCAGCTGACAAATCTGCAGAAATGATGTGATGTTATCATGTCAACATGGATCAGAATCTCAAAGGAGTGTTTCCAACATCTTGTCGAAAAGCTGTGGTGGTTTTTAGAGTAAAAGGAGGCTGTACCTAGTATTAGTGTGGTGTTCCTAATAAAGTGCTCAGTGAAATGTATATGTTTAGTATGTTCCAGACATGAACAGGAGTGCATTTAGCTCTGTTGGGGACAACAGATCAGAGCTGAATGCACTCCTTCTGCACATTTACAATTTATTGGTGAAGTGAGTGATTGTTTATTTTTAGTGAAGCATTCCTTTAATGTGCTACAACATGAAAAACCAGCAATACAGTCCTTTAAAATTCCTAACACCTCAGGCAGTGTGTAATCCCAGTGTTGGTTTAATCTGTTTTAAAAGTTGTATTGACATTTATTTTTCATTAAGTTGAACAATTTGGCTACATTTCAAGTCTTCTGAAATCAGAATGTGATGATAAAAGTTGTAATGGACTGCTTCTGTCTCTCGTGTGTGTGTGTGTGTGTGTGTGTGTGTGCGCGCCTGCCTTACATTTGCCAGGACATGAGCCAAAACAAACAGTGGTAATAGTAGCTGTGTTGGTCATCGTTGCCCTTGTCATTCTGATGTATGCGATAGCGTATATCCTCATCGTCCAATGTGGAAGAATCAAACAGTGGCTGCAACCACCATGCGAGATCCCAGACCACGTGAGCATGAACACCGCTAACCACAATCACCACACAACCACTTGGTCACACCGTGTATACACTCAGACAGTATCATAGTGTTTATTTATAGTGAAAGGTTTACTGCAGTCAAGCATAATGATAAAGTTAGACAATGTTTTTTTAGCAGAATAAAACTTTCAGATGTATTTATTGACCTTATGAGGCCCACACATTTTTTTCATTTGCTACATTGCAGGTTTTGCGTCTTAACTTCTGATATCTATTGCTGGTAAATACAAGTCAAAAGTCTTGGTCCTGATTGGTTCACACACCCTGCTGTACGTTTTTCGAAGTTGGAAACATATCCACATGTATGCAATCTGGAATCTGATTTATCAACATGAATTAAAATACATCTTTTCAATCATCTATGTAATATAATATATATTATAGAATTTTGAATAACCAGCTTGTTACACAATAAGAATCCCACGCCCATCATGGAAAGCTGCACTGTATCTAATAGTATAACTACCCAGATGAGTCTGATGCTGCCTGCTTACGTTCATAAGCAGCAGATGTCAGTTAACAAAACACACTGCCAATTCTGGTGTAGACAGGAAGTTAAAAGACAAAATAAAGGATGGAGAGCACTGCCTTGTAAAGGAAATCAATAAAGTCAATACAACCACTATCCTGCCAACAAATTTTACTACAGATGTTTGACTGATTTTTCTTTTCTCTAGTTTCTCCTTGAGCCATTTCCTGAGCATCAGGTTTGCAGCTCCTCAGGCAGCCCCAGTGAAGGGCACTTGGATGTCATTTCCTCTATTTCCTGAAAGCAGCTGCCCTTCCTCTGTTCCTGCGCTACTACCACCTCCTTGTTTCCTGCTTATTTGTGGGGATCATGCTGTAGGTTTGACCCATTTGAGACTCTCTCTGCAAGCTACTGTCCTGAACTCCCCACATTTATATCTGGTCTGCTTCTCCCTGAAGCCAGACTTTCTGCTGAGATGGATTTAGACTCAGGACAAGCAAACACTTGATTTAAAGTTGTAACTCAGATGCTGGGAGGTGAAAACTTAATTTGATGTACATTTAGCTTGCATTCAGGAGAGCAAAAGGGAGCAATGAAAAGACGGAACCACTTGCCAGACTGCTCAAGTTAATAACCTCAAAAATATGTTATTATCTTGACATTCATTTGGTTTAATATGGCTGCAAAATACTAGAAAATATCCTTCATAGGAGATGTAAAATAAAAATACTGAGGTCCAAATTTAAGAGGTTTGCACAGGGAAGTGTGTGTGCCAGTTGAGAAAATAACTAGATAAGGAACACAGTTGGTAGCAGTTTTGTACCTTTTTTATGAGGATACATGTGTAAAATACACTTTGCGCTGTCTACCTACAGAGAGCCACAGTCGACATAAATCAGCTTTCCAGAATCAGTTTAAAACCAAATGCAGACAGCAGTCGCAAAGGATCATTGTGGCCTCACCATACGTCTACTTGACACTAGTTTTAGGGAAGATCACCAAAGGTCCTTCTTTTATGCTGTACTGAATTGATATTTCTTCAAAAAAAAAAAAATGCCTGTACACTATTTCATATTTTATATTGTTCATTTGCTTATTATAATTCATATCACTTCCATTTCTAAGCACTTTTTAATAAAAATCACGGCATTTTTGCTTTTGTAGGTAGCAATTAACCAGAACAGCCGCTTATAACATTACAGCATTATCTAATTTTGATTTGGTTTTATTCTAATATAAAACCACCTACACACTTGTCCATATATTCATCAAAAAAGCTTAACTAACACATAGATACAGTCCAACATAAAACATCATTAGAGCAGAGTGAATTTTTTTTTTTTTTTTTTTTTTTTTTTTTTTTAAATGGCTCTAAATAGGATTTGATAACCCCCAGAACTCTAAATCTGGTACTTCTCTCCCCAAAATGAGTACTTTGTTATAATCTGTGTGCTGGGAGGAGAATACTTATCAATCAATAAAGACTTCAAGCCATCATGCAAAACGAGCGAGAGGTTCAGGGTAAAGGCTTAGATATGGTCTTTTATCTGTATCACATCATTTCAGATCAGTACTAGGAACTATAACAAAAGAGGGATTGATATTCAAAGAGAATTCATAGTAAGTGTTTGGGACGCTAAGAAGCTACTTCACTTCTGCCTTGGGCCAGCTTTGGTAATATATTTCAAAAAATGAGAAAAAGAAGACTGTCACAAGGGCTTCAACTAATGAGTATTTGATTATTATAGATTAATCTTCCAATTATTTTTTTTTTGATTAATTGTTTTGGTCAGAAATTAGTAAAAAAAATGCCCTTCAGTTTATCAGTACAGTATTCAAATGTCTTGTTTTTTACGACCAACAGTCCAAAACCCAAAGATCCATCCATCCATACGAAGCGGTGCATCAGCTATACTGCTTATCCTCTGAGGGTTGTCCGGAAACCCAAAAATGTTCAGTTTATTATAAAAAAATGGAGAAAATCAGCAAATGCTGTTGCAACAGTTTTTCATGGGAACTAGCTTCCAGCTTGTACAACAGCTGCTTTTTCTGTCTCCAACCAGTCAAAACTATAATGATGTTGCTGTTGTCTGTCCCTGTTATTGGCCACCATGATTTTTCGCTACCTATGTACACATTGTCAAAATTTTGTTTTTTAACTGGTTTTTACATTATGATCTTTAACTCTATGTGTTGAAGAAAATAACTCTATGAAGTCGTGTCTGTCACTTAGTTGGATGTTGCAGGGTTTTCTCCAACTCTAGCAGTTACTCTTGGACCTTTTCATGTCTTGCACTAATTGACATTAATATAAAGACCAACACCTCATAAACAAGGATGTCTTTTCATTGCAGGTCAACTGGCTGATTCACTATCAGTCACGTACTTGTGTTCTTTGTATAAATAAATAAAAATGTAAACGGTCAGTTCACCTAATCAAAAAGAAATATTTTTGCATTTAAGGTATCTAGCCTTGCAGAGTTTTGGTTTTACATGATTGTCTGAGTAGTTTGTACTACCCAGCATTAAAACCTTTTAATTCAACAGCATCCCTTTTTAGAATCAACGCCATTGTTATTCTGGATAATGCACAAAACACACCGGCAACAATTTAGGCTATTTCTAGGAGAAAGTAGGTCCAATAAAAGTTGGTGACAGTGAGGTCTGCCAGTTATCCAGAGTAACCAGGACACTTTCTGAAAAGAGACTGCTTGTTGAGTTTTTAAATACAAATACATTTTTAATGCTGTGACCACCTCCACAGTGTTGTGTGGAGACAGAAATCGAAAGCCTGGATAAACAAGCAAAACTATCAGCGGGGATAGATGCTACCACAAGCAAGTGGGAACTTTTTCCCTTTAAAAACAAAACTGATACTCCTGGCATTAAGTTAGGCTAAACACACCACGAAGATAAACACATTGTAAAAACTGTAGATGACCTAATTAGAAATCCCATCTACCAAGTTAACATAGGGAGTGTTCAAGCATTATTCCAAAGTGGTTAGCCCTACTCTTAACCTTGTAGCCCCACCAGACAAACAGCCGGAATTAGCTACTTTTGTTGTGATACGTATTTTTAGCAGTTTGTTAGAAAGTGAAGCCAAAAAAATAAGCAGAATGAATTGTTTTAGTGTTAAGAATAGATTTTATTTGGATGTAACTGCTGGCAGTGGTGCATTTGAAGCTATTCTGCCAACAGTTTAACATGTCTGTAGTTTCTTCACCAAGCGGGAGATATCGTCACTGTCAGTAATTCTTGGTATCTGACGAACAGTTTTTTCCCACTCTGCTGCTCGTAATCACGGTTTAAATGACATGAAATTAATATGGCAAAAGACACCCATGCAGGTATTTGTTGTTTGTTTTTTAGTACAGTAGACAACAGAACATGTATTCAAAATTTTAATGTCTATAGACATTTTATAATGTCTGGAACAAATACTATTACAAAATATTTTTAAGATCCAAGACCTCATTATTAATGAAGCTTATTTTTGATGGAAAGACGTTAAATAGTGTGAGCTTTGTCTGTCATTTAATCTAAGCTCACAATGACTTAATTCATCTACTGGCCACTCAAGTGTTTAGACGGTTAGTCTGTTGTTAGAAAGACTGCACAATTAATATAATATTCAGGCCTTCTGAGTTGCATCATTTACTGTGTGACCAATCACAGGTGTTTTTAGCATTCTGTAGTTTAAACCTCTTCCCAAACGCAGCAACTGCAAGTTGGAAAATTCTTATTATACCAGCAACTGACAGTTGACGTCATTTTGAGTCATGTATTTATTGGTTTAAGTAACTGGGAGGGCAGCTTATTTTCTAAATTGAAATTATTCAAAGTGTAATAAAATTTATTTTGTTTTCAGCGGTGGTGGAATAGTTACACTGCTTTTTTTTTTTTTTTTTTTTTTTTTGAGCAAAATTATTTTAAAGCTGCATCAATTTATATTTTCATATTAACCAGGGATTAAATGAGTGAGTGTAATGTAAATATTATTGTTTATAAAAGTGATAACATGTCAGCATTGTGTTTACAGTTTTTTCTGCTGCCTGTAAGTGGTCAAGAGGAAAAAAAAAATCAGTTTTAATGCAGCTTTAAAATGAAATGTATAATTTGCTATCTATAAAATCACCCCTATTATAATAAGGAAATATGAAAATTTGTATTTCTCTATTGGATGTGCTAAATGGAAAAATTACCACTCATTTATCATATTGATTGGCAGTTAAGTAAGTAACCTGACAAGTTGTATGTTAATGATTCCACGAACCACTGACCCCTGAAATACTCTCACTGAGAAGCTGTTTCTTCCTTTTTTGTTTGTAAGTGGTGGTTACAAAATAACCCTAATTCCCAGTAGTTGTCTTTACCTGCAGTTTAATAATGGCAAATTAATTTAGCACTGCAAACAAACTTGTGTCTTAAATGTCCAGTTATACTGTCCGGTTACTAAAAGTTAATCCACACCTTCCACCCAATCAGAATAGAGAATTGTCAGTGGACATTATTTATTACTTGCTTAATACCTGTAACCGCTACCTGAATGTGAGACTTGTGCACTGCAAGATGTGAAATTTTGATCAAATATTTTACAAATTATTTAGAATATCTTCAGAAATAAATGCAAATTAAACATTTTTATTATCAGAATATTTAATAAAATATCCAAGGTGACAAGGAAAAAAAAAAAGCTTTCATATAGTTAAATAAAAAATACAGATGCTATAAATCACACACATAGGGCTCCATAGGTGAAGGCCAAGGAGGACACCACTACTGAAAGAAAGTCACAAAAAGGCAATACTGTTTGAAAAAACTTTGATAGATAATCCACGGTCTTTCTGGGATAATGTTCTATGACACAAGAAACCAAGGTAGAGATCTTTGGGAATGCAGCGCATCAGTTTGTTTATAGGTGAGGAAATGAAGCCCATAAGGAAAGGGACAACCTACCTACAGTAAAATACGGTTGAGGTTCTATCAGGCTGTGGGGCTGCTTTGCTGCCTCTGGTACTGGAGGCATTGGAAGTATCAAAGAAATGATGAAATCATATGATTACCAAGGCATTTTAGAGTGATATATGTTACCTGGTGTTAGAAAATCCGGTTTGAGGCAAAGGTCTTGAGTCTTTCAGCAGGACAACGACCCAAAACATACACTCAGCAGAGGGGTGGTTGAAAAGGAGAAGATGGACTGTTTTAAACTGGCCATGAATGTGTCCTGACCTAAATCCCACTGAAAACCTGTCATTGTTGCCAAAGGTTCTTCAACCAAATATTACTGAAGGCACCTAAATGCAATATTTAAATGTCTCTGTGGCGCCAACTGTCTTGTGAGAGGAGGGACAGCCTGTTTTTCAACCCCTGTATTGACTGTTTAAGGTGTAAAAGATGAAATTGACTGGTAGCGAAAGAGAACCTGAAAAAATAACCACACTTTTGTTACCCAGGTGGGAACATGTTCATTATAAAATGAATTACATATCTCAGGCGTAAATACACAGAGATCCATTAGGCGTAATACCAACTGAAAGTGTAAACTTACTGCTTCAGGTTCATATAAATGCAATCAATCAAAACATACAGTCTCGGGGCTCCATAATGCATCTTAATTCTATACAGAATGTATTGTAGCTGACCTGATACTGTATGCTCTTTTTTGTTGTTAATTCATACGAAATTAGAAGACTTTTAATGATTTCTACCAAAAGAAAAATGATTAAGACCTGGACTACGGATGTCAACCAAGCTGCAACTGTCAAGCACAAATGCAAATTAATCAAAAGTTACCAAGGGGCATGGCTGAGTATTTTCTTCAAATAAATAATTCCTAATTATTATTTATTTGTCTGTTTTCTGTGATGTTTCCTTCTTCATTTCTCCTTTTTATTACATTTTAAACAACAAAATCAATAAACAGCCCACTTGAAAGAGAGAAAGAAATATCAAGCAGTTTTAGTATTAACTCTTAAATCTTTGAGGATGATTTTCTCGAAGGGGTGAAATTGGCCCATTAGTAGTTTTCTGGGGGTTAGTTCTGCATCTAAACAGGAATGAACAGTACTGTGAACAATGTACACCTAGAACTTAAAAGTTCATCTGTATCTAGCAAACCAGACCAATTAACTCACATTTAGTGAGATACTAAATACATTACCTAAATTAATGTGGTACTTAACATTACTTAATAATTGTAAATTGTTAAAAAGAATCCTGACATTCAAAAGTAGAATTGTATTTATGACTGCTGTGTAGTTTCATAATTATGTTAACAACAAAAAAATTAAAGCTGTAGATAAAGTCCACACCGTAAGGATTTGGACAGTTACACAGCTTTGTTCTTCAGGCTCTGTGTTTAAGAACAATCAATTTGAAAGAAAATAATGGATAAACATTAAAGTGCCGAGTCTGAGCTTTAATTTGATTAGGTTTACATCAGTGTAGAAAGGAACTGTGTGAGAGATAGAGCCCTTTTTAACACATAGTGCCCAAATTGCAAGATTTCAAAAGTAATTGGACACTTGGCTACTAAATGTTTATTGGCCAGTTGTATGTTTTAATGTTAGTTCATGCACAAAAGAGCTCACATGGTTCAGTCGATTGAGAAAAAAATACATACTCCAGTTACTATTTTTGTAAATATGAAAGAAATAGATTGGTGTTTCTTTCTGTAACAATCCATCTAGGCCAAGGGTAGAGACACCAGCTTGCAATGTGTGTTTATCAAACAATAGTCAGAAAGTAAGTTCTGTATGTAGTTTGCCAACTCACGATATTAACATTAAGTGTGTTTCCATAAACCTGTTCTTAATGCGCATTTTCAATTTGCTGATGAAGTAACCCTAAATCCCTCTTCCCTAGGTTTTTGCATCTTACTTTTACTCCATGCAGGTCAAAGCTTTGGGGTACATGTGCATCTTATTTGATTAAAAAATAGTCTGTTGCACATGTCTATATGCGGTAGCAAGGAGCCTATTACAAGTTCTTTACTGTTACTACAGTGGTCTGATAGACAGATTCACAAGAATGTTCCTAGATTTAAATTCTTAAAATGGCTACTGAAAAAGTCCAAGCATCTGAATACTTACATCTAATTTTACAGGACACTAGAGATAAACAAGGATAAAGCATAGGAGGACAAAACAGGCTATTTAAAAAAACACACTTAATCCTGAGGCAGAACGACAGTGACTAATCTGTCAAAAGGAAACTGACCCTATTATGAATCAGACCCATGAAAAGAAACCCTCTAGTCTTTCATCTAAAAGACATGATAATCCAGTG
This sequence comes from Xiphias gladius, assembly GCF_016859285.1. Classification (NCBI taxonomy): domain Eukaryota; kingdom Metazoa; phylum Chordata; class Actinopteri; order Istiophoriformes; family Xiphiidae; genus Xiphias; species Xiphias gladius. The sequence goes on along the minus strand of NC_053415.1, from coordinate 269,777 downwards.
CATGTATTTAACTCTGACATATAAGCATACATTATCAGCAGCTTTAGTAGAGACAGCAGGAAGGGCTTTGCTCCCCCTGTGGCCTTGTGTTTTCTCTTACATCCGCCTCAAAATTTATTTATACACTTTATTACACTACAGTGAAATTACACTGTAAACACCTACGTACCTCAACATATGATGACATGAAACACTTGGGATACAACAGAGATACAAATGAACTAAATTAACCTGGCCATTCAGTTCACAATAACAGATAGGAATTCCCATTTGTGTCTACAAATTTTTATTCAAAAACATTGTTGTGAGGACATTTTGTCCAGTCCTCACTCCTTCAAAGGGCTGTTTGCGGGTTAAGACTTGGTTTTAGTGTTCAGGTTAGAATCAGGTTTGAATTAGGGTTAGGTTTAGGCATTTTGTTATGATGGGTTAGAGTAAGGTCAGAGTAAGGTTAGAGTAAAGCACTAGGGAATGCATTATGAATGTCCTCACAACTATTGAATGACTAATATCTGTGTGTGTGTGTGTGTGTGTGTGTGTGTGTGTGTGTGTGTGTGTGTGTGTGTGTGTGTGTGTGTGTGTTTGGAGCAGAACTGATTTCATGTGTGTTTGGGTTGAAAGTTCTATAGCTTTTTAATTTAAAACAACTGGTTACAAAAGACGTTTAAAGACTGTGTGTGTGTGTGTGTGTGTGTGTGTGTGTGTGTGTGTGTGTGTGTGTGTGTGTGTGTGTCTCTGAGAGAAAGACAGACAGTAATAAGACAGACCCTCTAACCCCATAAATCTTCAGTCCGGCCGAACTTGTAGATCAGACTGCTACAGAAGAGAGGGAAGAGGAAAAATGTCTCACTTTTACATGACAACAGGACACAGTGACCTCTGCATCACATACAACAACTACAATTTTCATCACAAGGGTAAGAACTTCAGTGGACTTTCTAAAGGAAAAGAAGAACACCATTATGTTTCACCTTCTCTGATGTTTATCCCATGAGGTTTTTGCTGTAATGTTAAAAAACATTACAGCAAAAGCAGTCACATAAACAGCAGATATTGATTGAAGCTATCAGTATGTTTGGATAAGAAAATAGTTTACTTTAGTAACTTAAGTATAAAGTCCACATATACATGGAGCCGGTCAGAAGTGAAATTCCTCCTCTACCAACTTATTTTCAGTACATTTTAGGGATAGAAGCTATGATATACAACTTCCCATTTTCTTATTTTGTTTGTTTTTATTGTGATATACTGCTATGTGTAATGGCTGATCTATAGTTGTGCATTAAGTTTTACAGCTAAAGAGCCTACACTGTAGCTGACATGTTCCTCCTACAAAAAGTAACTACACATCAGGGATATGGAGGCTATAAAGATGCCATATGGAGACTGCAAAAATTGTGATTGGTCAGTTTAGTCTCCTTGTGTTTTCTCCTACGAGTTTCTGATGCTGGTGGAGATTGCTGAAATGATGACAACATGAAAAAGTTGAAAAAAGGCTCAGTAATTTGCTGCTTTTCAGTTAACATACATCTAACAGACATATCCCATGCAAACCCTCTGTTCCCCCGACCCCCACTATCTGTCTCAGTCAAACAATGAAAATACAGAATACCGTAAATCTCAAATAGTGTCCAGGACTTCTACTTACCTCAGTGGCAAGTGAACCAGACCTTTATTCGCGAAAGGCTTGTATTAGAAACAAGCCTTACCTTCTACTTTCTCCCGTTCCCCAGTTAATACAAACTCCAAACTTCCTCCATGTTTATCTGTTGTCTTTATAAATTCAGTATAATGTCCATTTCAACACCCCTAATCCATCAGCACAGCAGTTTCTCCAGAATTCTCGCAATGAAGGTTTTTCCGGTTTCCGTTTATAGGTAGGCTTTTAATATGAAAAACATCAGGAAGTGTTGAGCTTTTGTTGACATCAGTTTAACATCACCAGGAGTACAGCAAAGAAGAAATGGATGAATTGATTAGCATATGAAAACAATATTTCTATTAAAGAGACTGAGAGCAGCAGAGTGGTGGGTATAACACAAGCCTATTGCTGTTGTAGTAGGTGATCCCAACCTCCGTAATGATTCTTCCTTTGTAGCTGGATTTTATTATTGACCAGCCTTGACTTGTTCATGCCTGCCACACCCACGGCTATTATTTGGGACCTGACCATTATTTGAAAACCAGCTTTTATATGATAATTTACGGTGTTCTCATATTCACAAATGAAACAAGGAAAATGTGCCCACCATAATTTGTATCACAAAGTGAATGAAACAATGTAAATACAGTTACTGTGTGGATAATAAATTAAAAAAAACAGGAACTGATCATGTACAATAAATTAATCTAGTGTTGCGATCGTGATATTAATAAGTGAAATCCGATTCTGATATAATCAAAACCTAAACTGCAGGTATTTAAGGCAGGACTCGTAACTAAATCCAGCTCACTTATCTTTCTTTTCGTCCCACTGCTCTGCTGTAACAGTGATACTTCCTGTCTGAAGTCTTTATCGGGCACAAGTGCACATGTGAAAAGCTAAATAAATAGATAAAATAAAAACGAATTTATTGTTTCAATGCCTTGAGCTGCGTCCAGACCAACTTAAGCCCACTATGAAAAAAACACAGCCCCCTCATTCAATTGAACGGAGACACTCAGGAAAAACACAGTTGCCATGCAACTATTTAACCTAATTTAACCTTAATTTTTGCCAGAACACAATACAATATCATCTGGTAACACACTGCATTGGCTGATCAAATACATGCAGGGGCTCATACCTGGTAGATGACTTTGTATCATGAATGCTGTACTTGTGCTGTTTATGTGGCTATCATCACAACAAAAGATAGAATAATCACTGTTTTGATAACTTTCAAGAGTTGTAAAATCCTGTCTCAGAGGATGATAAACTAACAAGCCTTCAAACAAAATCTGTTACTCAACTGAATAGTGTGTTATTGTCTCACCTGTACCTGAAGCTTCATGAAACCACCAGCACAACCCCCTCCTTTATTTATTTTTTTTTATGCAGAGCTATGTTTGATGTGAGTGCCTTTTTACTAAACATCTCAAGCAGCATAGTAAGCTGCTAAATCAACATTTTATCTCCAAACAGGCTCTATGTACAAACAACTTAGTGAATTCCTTTTGTAACGCTTGTAAAATGCTGTAGCTGAGAGTTTCACAGCTCACACTTGGAGCTGTACTGCACAAATCCCTTTTGTGAAATATTTGACATTTGGTACATCATATTGTTGCACAGGTATCTCAAGCATCTAATTTTCTAATCAACAGTAGTCAAAAAGTAATCATTAAAAAAGTAATGACAACAAATCAATTGTTTTGTTTATAATAGCAGGTATTACTAATATTTCGTTCCATGCATCAAGATACATGTCAAAACATGTACATGATATTCAAAAGCATGCATGTTGACATGTATTTCACTGTTTATTTGTGCAATTGTAGCCACATTGTGTCAGCCAGCTTTGTCTATTTCTGCTTCAGTTCATCAGTCCCACGGAACATGCCTGAACATGTTGAATTCAGCTGAGTTTTAAATTCGTTCGCTAAATGAGAGCCAACAAGACAGAGAATTTTCAGTTAAACATACTTGAGTCATACCCACTACATATAGCTGCAAGGTATTTCTATGGAAACAAAATAGGGTCAGAAGTATTGTAGCTGTGTGTCACCATGTCTGAATGTGTGAAGACATTTTGTATGAATACATTCAAATGTGTGAATATGTAAAAACGTTTTGATCAAATGAATTCAAATGTTTGAATTTGTAAGGAGATCTGCAGCTGTGCAATGTGTGAGTGCATAAAGAAGGTTTGCTCAAAGGTTTGCAGTTACACATCAAAGTTTTGTAGTTACACATCTATCTGAGTATGGGTGAAAAAAGTTCACGTAGAACTCAGTTGTATGTGTGAATCCCAGCTATGAATTAAATGTACAAGTAAAAATCAAATCGGCAGGTACAAGTACTTTCATCCCATATTTGACACCCCCATCTGAATAGCCTTTGGGGATGCTCAGATTAACGTATCATTTGACTATACAATCAGGAATATCATTTCGCTGTCCGATCACGGAGCCAGGGGCGTGAGCATCTCTAGCATTTTTTTTCTTGCGGCCCAAAAACTCAAATAAGATCATTACTCAATCAAATCAGATAAACTCCCTATAAATAGACATAACATTGACTGGAATAACTCTGGAGACCAAAACATTGAAATATGAGTCTACAGGAGGTGGAAAATCAAGTGGAGCTCCTAAATCTATCGTCAGTAAGTAAGTGGCTGCCTGCTTGTTTTAGCTTATCATCGTAATATACAGGAGTTTAGCTGGCTGTGAGAAGAACATTCTTTCCCGTGATGGTTCGAAGAAGTGGCTAGATTGTTGATTTCTGCGTTATGTTGCTAAACAAGGAACGTGGCGCTGAAATATAAAGCTTTGCTTTTTAGTTAATATTTTTGCAAAGATTAGTAATAATAGGTCTACTTGATTTCCTCCATGTGTGCCATGTAACATTAGCAATAAATACAGTGCGTGTTACATTAGCAGTTCACTGAAAAAATGCACTGGCCTGTTCATTCATATAGCCTAATGTGATGGTTTGGTAGCCTTGCTAATGTGATGATTTATTGCCACCGCGAAGAATTGAAAGGACAGGGAAAGCAATATTATGGAGGACTTACGGGCATAAAGCTAGATATATAACTGGCATTGTGGTGTGACGTTTGATAGCTGTTACTTGCATCTATTATGTGCTTCACATATTTGATGAAGATGGTCTCCTTGACATCTCGCATTGCACCTTCTCTGTGCAATGAAACAGAAACTTCCAGAAGGACAACCAATTCTAAGGGTCATGTCTGGATTCCTGCAGACATGACACTCGATGGAGTGCTGCAGTGATAGTTTTCCTTCTGGAAGCATGAAGCACTGCTGACAGATACTACAATTGCAGGACTGCCTAGCCTAAAAAGCTCATGAAGTACCTACTTGAAAGGTTTTTGATTTACTACAAACTCAATAAGAGTAGTGAACCTCTGCATTTCAATGTTTTTCTTTCCTCTCCGAGACCCTCTTGATCTGATACAGCTCATGTGCTAAGTCTTCAACAGTTGACTCAAAAATTTCATCCTGTTAAAAAGGTACTGCTTTGTGGGTGGAGTGCTTGGATTCCCTTCATGATTTTACAGTTTAGTTTAGAGAAATACCTGTACTGTTCAGCGGTGATTGAGTCGAGCACTGGATAGAATACATGTCTTTGAAAGCTTTCCCTGTGGTCTCTGTCAACTCTACGCTCAGTTGATGTAGTGATTATGTAATCATATACCCTCCCAGTCAACTTCGGCAGCTTCTTCTCAATCCTTTCCAAACTGACTTCAAATGTTACAGCCATTTCCTCCACCTCTTTCCATATAACCTCAAAAAAGGCTTCACTCCTGTATTGCTGCAATGTGTCAAGTAATGATTCCACAAGACTGACAGCTGCTGCTAGGTTCATTATGGGAGATTGCAGCATGTCAGACAAAAACTTTGAATGACCCTAAACTTTTTTGAAAGTAACTAGAAGTCCAATAAAGGTAATGTCAAATTGCCTTAGTAAGCCCCAAGCATTTACTGCCCGATCACCATAACTTTCAAGTCCATTGTCTTGCAGTACATGGTATGCTGCCTATCTAACAGGTTGTGACAGGTTGAGTAACTGCAAGCCCACCTAGTGTCAATTAGTCTTGGAATCTTGTGAGGCTGGCCACCACACATTTCTCTCTGAATTTCAAGGCATTTTGTGTGCACATATGATCCAAACATAAAAGAAAGAAGTTATTGAAGAAGTGAAATAAAGCAATCAGCCTCAGAGACTGACTTGAAACTATCCACAATTACAAGGTTCAAACAATGAACATTACAATGCACACATAAAATGCATACTTTGCAACTTCTTGGATCATTGCACACACGCCTGCGTGCTTGCCACTCATAATAGCAGCAACGTCATAGCCCTGACCAACTATGTTGTAATGTTATTTTTGGTTAGCCCTGCTCCATCTAGGCTGTCAGCCCTCTGAAAGTCAAGAAAGTTCTCATGTATGACCCCATTGTAATAGAACTGAATGACAAGTGATACTTGCTCTTTCTTATGAAGGTCTTTGGTTTCGTCAGCAATTATACTTTTATGTTATAAATCACCTCTGTTATTTGAGTGCTAAGACTCTCTTTGACCTCTTTGGGAAATGTTCTGGGTAGCAGTTAATAGCAGTACCTCTGCAATGGTTTTAATGTATGCCTTTTACTCTTTAATTGTGTTTTCCCTCTCTTTATTGATTGAATTTATTTTACAGGGGAGGGGTAAGAGGGCTGTGATCCATGCTAGGCTAAGAGCTGCCCCACCAGACCAGTAGTGTCTTCTCTTGAACGTGTGATCCCTTGATAACCAGTTGGACAAGCTGCGCTTACTGAGAGTAATGTGCAAGTAGATTAGGGGTTGCACTGTGTTTGTATTCACAGAATTGTGGCTCCATGACAACATCACAGACACGGTGCAGCTAGCTCCACTAAGAGACAAGGAGGACGGCTGTGTGTCTACTTAAACAAAGTTTGTTGTGTAAATGCTACAGCTGCCAAACACTGCTCTCCGCTGCTAGAATTTTTCCTTTTGATACGCCGGCCATTTACTTACCAAGAGAATTCACCATTGTGTTTGCTCTGGCTTTTTACATAGCTCCCAGTGGTAATGCTAAAGTTGAAGCTAAAGAAGCACTGTGGAGCCTGCACGATACCATCAGTGACCTTCAGACTGCACATCCTGACAGTTTTGTAGTGAAGCTGGGGACTTATACAGACCAATCTAAAGACTGTGTTTCACAAATTCCAGCAATATGTGGATTTTGACACCAGGGAATGTATTGGACTTGGTCTACAACAACATCCCCCAGCAGCCCCATATTCAAGACAAAATATCCAAGACAGCAATCTCCAATGACCACCGCATGGACACTGAGGAGTATGCCGAGGCAGTGACCAGCTACATAGCCAAACACAGAGGATGTCACTGTCATTAAAACTTTCACCACACATGCTAAATGAAAAGCCCTTGATGACAACAGTGGTCCGTTCGCTCCTGAAGGCCTATGATGCAGCCTAAAGATCAGGGGACAAGGCTGCCCTCTACTCAGCCAGGACTAATCTTATACAGGGGATCAGGGAAGTGAAACGGGCCTATGTGGGAAAAAATGCACCTCTGTGACAGAGGGAATACCAGATGGATGTGGCAGGGAATCCAGGTAATGACGGTCTGTAAGACCAGGCAACAGGTTGATGACAGTCATGCTTCTCTCCCAGACAGACTCAACAACTTCTTTGTACATTTTGAAGCATAGGACATTAACCAGAGTCAATCCACGGAAAGCAGCAGGACGAAACAACATGTGCTGATGTGCTAGCAGATGTTCTAACAGACTTCTTTAACATCTCTTTGAGTCAAGCCATTGTCCCTAGATGCTTCAAAACAACCAGAGTAATTCCAGTTGCAGATTCAAGAAACTGATTCAAGAAATCAGTTGTGTCCTGTTTAAACGACTACCGCCCCATTGCCCTGACAACCATTGTGATGAAGTGTTTTGAAGGCTCGTCAAAGTGCACATCACAGCCAGGCTCCCCTCATCACTGGATCCACTACAATTTTCTCATCGTCGCACCCTACCTACAGAGGAAGCGATATCCTCCACACAGTACTTGCTGACCTGCAAAATAAAAGCCCCTATGCCTGAATGCTGTACATTGACTTCAGTTTGGCATTTAATACTATCATCCCACAGAGACTAGTGGAGAAACTTTCTCTACTAGGCCTAAATACCACCACCTGTCGCTGGATTCTTGATTTCCTCACTGAAAAACTGCAGACAGTTCGTGTTGGCAAAAGAACCTCTGAGTCCATCACGCTGAGCACTGTAACCCCGCAAGGCTGTGTGCTCAGCCCACTGTTGTTCACTCTGCTAAAACGACTGTGCAGCCAGATTCACATCATCAAATTAGCGGATGATACCACAGTAGTAGGACTCATCAGTGGAAATAATGAAACGTCATAGAGGAGGGAGGTTAAGCACCTTGTGGGCTGGAGGACAGACAATAATTTGGTGCTCAATGTCAATAAAACTAAGGAAATGATTGTTGATTTCAGGAGGTAGCACCCTGAGCACACATCCCTCAGCATCAGTGACTCCACAGTGGAGAAGTTCATTGGAGTGCATTTTCATCTGGTCGATGAACACCACCAAGATCCTCAAATGGGCCCAGCAGAGACTGCACTTTTTCAGGAAACTAAAACAAGCAACTCTCCTCACTAACATCCTCACAATATTCTAAAGAGCCATCGGTGAGAGTGTTTTGACATACTGCATCTTCATTTGTCACACCAGCTGCAGTATCAGTGACACCAAAGCCCTGCAGAGATTAGTCAGGGGAGCTGAGAAGATCATAGGCGTCCCCCTACCATCCATGCAGGACCTCTACCACAGCTGATGCCTGTATAAGGTGCTGAACACTATAAAGTAACCCTCAAACCCCCTTCACAGACTGCTCGATCTTTTGACATCACGCAAGGGGTTTCGAAGCAAGAACCACAAGACTGTTAAACAGCTTTCTCCCACAACCTATCAGGCTGCTAAATAGCTGATCCATCTCTCTCTGATCAGTTGGAGCAATAATAGATTCTTAATTTTAAGAATCTTTTAAATCGGCACTTACAACTTGCACATTATTTTACTATTGCATTGTTTTATATTATTTTATATAATGCTATTTTTTTTTCACCCCAATCACCAGGGAAATGCTCTTTCATTATGCCTTGCAAAAAATTACAATAAACGGATTTGATTCGGTTTGATTTGTATAATCGCATGCCTTACTTTTTTCTTTTTTACCTCATCTATGTTAACTGTTCATTTATCCCCTGCGATGTTGTACAGTGAAAAGGTATGTGAAACATGGTGAAAAAAATCAACCACTAGGACAGCAAAATGGCCATGTGTTTATTATTTAAGAAAGAATAAAACATTAACTAAAAACTTGTAACCTTCATAAAATTTGATTAATTTGGATAAACTTTGAAACTTGCAATCAAACACTCCCGTCAGTCCTGAATATGTAATGCAGATAGACTGAATTACTTACTGAAGTGCTTTTTCTCTACCTCTGTGTGTGTCTCTCTCTCCCCTCTCTCTGGTGGAAGACGTATTAAAAACGTTCACTTAAGTAAAAGTAACAATACAGCAATGTAAAAATACTCAACTACAAATAAAAGTCCTACACTAAAAGTCCTAAGTACATAAGTATTAGCCTCAAAATTGAGTTAAAGTATTAAAGTACTGGTTTGGGCCACTCTGACTATATTATTATATATAACATTAGACTAGATTAGATAATTAATACTGAAGCATCAATGTGCTTTGTGAGATGATGAATGGGTGAGGAAAGAAAAAGTTCTTATACACAAATCTGTTTTCAGTTTTTGGACTTTTTCTCTAATCTTTGATTTCTGGTGAGATAGTGGATCATTTGAACTTTTATTGGAATGAAACCATGAGAGAAGTTTAGAGGGAAAAATCAGTATTTGGTGGAGATTTTAACAACTCATAGACATCTGAAATGTGACCCCGACACATTGTTACACAAGTCGTTAGAAACCAAAAAGGTTAGAAACCACTGGTTTTAAAAGCTTTTAAAATAATGTGTTGTATTTTAAAAGCTTGTTATATCATCTTCTTAAATATAATGGACTGTAAGTATAAAGTAGCATAAACTGGAAAGACTCAAATAAGGTACATGTATCTCAAATTTGTACTTAAGTACAGTACTTGAGTGAATGTACTTAGTTACCTTCCAACACTGTCTCTCTGTCACTCTCATATTCTCCCACCCACAGAACTGAGTGTGTGTGTGTGTCTCTCTCTGTCTGTAGCCTGTCTGCCCCTCTCCCTCTGTGTATATAAAGCTGCAGTTATGGACATTGTGGTGATCAGGCTGTGTGCGTAGCTTACAATATTATTCTGTTTCTATGGTTATGGACTTTACTACAGTTGTCTTGATGGGCTGTCTGTAGCGTATGCTACTACAGCGACAATAGAGACATTATAGTATGTATACAGTATATGATATTACAATATTTGAAAAGCATTTGAATTGCCAGGGGAAACCATTCATAACAATAATAATGCACAGCCTGGAATTTTGCCATACTAGTGCAGTGCCTGTTCAACTCGTGCTTGTGATCTCATTAATAGCTCTATATTTGATTTAATCATGTAATCATCACCTAATTTTCACGTCACTGCTGTGTTATGATATTAATAATAATAATAGACCCTATTTGTCAGATACCTGATCAGAAAATACTGGAACACCAATTCAAAAGGATTGCTGATCAAAAGAACACATAAAAGCACTTGCCAGTTTATTAGGTACAACTAGATAATACCACAGGCCTGTAATAAATCCTCCCTTCATGGGGATTATAATGTTCAGTTTTAATTGAATCTGTTTGAAAGAGGTGTTGATTTATTTTAATGGTCATTAAATAGTGTGGTCAAAACATCCTCACTATGAAAAGGGGTGATTCAATTATACAGTTTGCTACTTACCTAGTTTTGGTTAGCAAGACCAGATAACAACCCACTTGTTCTTTGGCAGAATGCATCATCTGTCCTGAGGGATCTATTCTGACTCACATGCAGTCAGACTGCAGGAAAAAAAACTGCTAGAAAAGCATGCACACACACACACACACACACACACACACACACACACACACACACACACACACACACACACACACACACATGCACAAAGATACTCTTACTTTATATGGCCATAAAAACTGTAACAAGTAACTGGTGTTTGAAGTAACTGGTGATATCCGCGTGCATAAGAATGAGGTATAATAGGCGTGGCTTTTGAGGACCCACTGTCAACTAACCAAAAAATAGACAATCTGAATCCTCTTCCTTATGACATGAATTTCTCTGCAGCCTTTTAAATATAACAGAACATTTTATCGAAACATTCATGTTGGTCAAATGCATTGAAATATTAACTGTCCTCGTTACAGAAATTCTTGTCATCGCTGTTTGGTCACATGAATTCAAAAAAACAAAAAAAACAAACTACATGTGCAGTATTCGATCCACATTTGAACTCATGACAACGTATTACCACAGATGACTTCCAAAGCATTCCACTTAGAGTTCGATGAAAAAGGAGAGGAAGGAGATGACCAACACATGCAGTGTTAATTTTGTTGTGACAATAAAATTTAGAAAAAGCTGCACAATAATATAAGTAAAAGATTCTAAAAGCCCTATGTGAACAATGCTTGTAGTCATCATACCTTTACTCCTGGTACTGGCAAACTGATGAATTGTGGTATTATATATTTAGATAAAATACTGACAGCTTTAGAGCATATAGTAGCTATACTGGCACCTGTACTTCAAAACCCCAAAAATCAAATAGGGAATAGTTGACAAGACATTATAAGCAATATACCATTTAAAGTTCAACAGGTACCAATTGTGCAAAATTTACCTGAAAAGTGACCAAATTTAAGTTCAGATTTAGTTTAATTTTAAGTAAGCAAAGCAAGTTGTGTGCCATATTATAACAGCAGTAGACTTATACCTTTTCAACCTCTTTAGTGTCAAAACTAGCACTGTGATCCATATTTCCTGTGATTAAGCTTGAACTAGCTTATCTGCTCTCCCATTTGTAATGTCATGTAAAATTTATATAGGTATATTTTTTGAAAATCCAGTTTCTACAATATTTTTCTATACAGTGATTCACTGGGGTTTCAAACCTGCAAGTTGCTCTTCAAGTTGCTTAAAATTTGACTATTGCTTACAAAGTTAATTTCAGTCCAGTGTCATGTTATACTCACCTAAAAAAGATGAAGACATTCTGATAGAATATAGCCAGCTCTGGTGCCACTTCTTTCTCTGAAAAAGTAAATAAGTAAGTAAATTTTATTTATATGACTGTTTTCAAGAACAGATGTCAAAGTGCTTCACAATAAAATAGTTTAAAAATAAATAAATAAATAATACCAAATAAAAAACAAATAAAACAAAAGAAAATCTAAACAAATGAATCTTGAGCTGCTTTGTCAACAATGTCCACAGATTGTAAGTCCAATGGGAGAGAGTTTGAAAGGTTAGAAGGTCCAACTTCAAAAGCACAGTCTATCTTAAGCCTGGATCCAGGAACAACCCATAAACCCTGATCAGAGGACCTCAGATTTCTGTTGGTATTATTTCACTGCAGTAGCTCTTTGATGTAGGACAGTGCTCTAAACAGGCTCTAAACATGATTATAAGAATCTTGAACATGATTCTGAATTTAATGGGAAGCCAGTACAAAGAAATCAAAGCGAGACCTTTTACCGGACTTGGTCAGAAGCTTTGATAGAGCATTTGTGACCGGTTGTAAGCAGTTCAGGGATGTCAGGCGCAAAGGGAATTACAGTAATCAAGCCTGGAGAAAATGAACGTCTGTATAATCATCTCCACCTCAACTATGGACACATTGGGACTGAGTTTAGCAATTTTTCTCGGCTGGCAGAAACAGGAGTGAACCAAAAAATGTACGTGCTGGTCCAGACTCAAAGCCTGGCCTAAAGAAGCTCCTAGATGATGGAGAGTAGGTTTAAAAGAAAAGGATAGAGAGCCAAAAAGTAAGAAAAAAAATCAATCAATAACTCAACAGTAAGGGGATTTTAACAGATGTGTCTATAAATGGAGTCCTTATAGGCAGAGAGAAGATTAAAGAAACACTCAGAGGAAGCAACTGTTTTATATGTTACTGAGCCATAATCAAGAGTCTGTGACTGAGCTGAATTTAGCTCCTGCGGAATACGTCTTGCGGAGAAAAAGTGAGTCACTTGATAGCCAAATGGTACGTAAGGAACTCACTCCGGAGTATTCTTGACTCATGAGCACCTTTGACAATTATAGATCAATTATATAATCAGATCAACAGAACTACGTCTGGAACGCCAAAGTTCATTCTTGACTTTTGAAATTAGACATTTGACAAAATAATCCTAAAGTACACTTACTAGTTTTTTCCAGGATCCACATCTCACAGTCCACATCAGGGAATTTAAATCGGCTCAGTTGTCATGGATTGAAAGCAGTTGAAAGCTCCAGAAAAAACTAGTAAGGCGGACCTTCAGAAAAGATTTTCTTGATCTCCCATTAGCATTTTATCCAGGCAACAAACCTGCACACAACTGCCAGGACAAAGATGATTACAGTGACCAATAACTCTCTGAATGTACATATGGCATGTGAGTATTGAATTTAGATCAGAAAATCACTTCAAATGTGTAGCTTTTAAATTAGGTGGAATATTTTGTTGTGTTTGTGTGTTGCTAGTGTGCTTGAACAATGCATGCCATTGTCAATTTGTATGTGTACTGTGCATTCCAGTTAAATCATGCAAAACTTGATGTTATTACCCTGAAAAAAGGTTGGCTCAGTTGTGGAAAGGACTGCGCTAATGTAAGCCAGAAAATACTGTCACTCAAGTTTATACAAGTTTGCGAAGAAAAGCAAAGTTGATAATGGGAGCAGAAACTCAAAAAGTTAAATTATGTGATGAGTTGTTAAACTTGTTACATGATGGACAATTTATTGACTCTATGGCCGCTATGGACAAATCATTACATTGAACTAGCATTGTTCCAAACCTCTGGTGTCATGTTAAATTTGTTTGAAAGAGTTTGAGTACCCCTGCTTTAACACATGCCTGAAATTTTCCGATACATTAGAGCTATACTCAAATGAAATTAAACTGTTGAATGTTTTTGTTTCTAGACTTTTCTTTACTGAAAACAAAAACATGGTGCATTAAAGCCATCATACAGTGAGGAACAGACTTGCAAGAACAGACTGGTCTGACAAGCAACACTTAAATACTTTATATTGTGCTTCAGTATTGCCTTACACAGCTTATAGTTGTGTAAGGTGCTCTTCAGAACTTTTATTTTCTTTTGTTAGACAACTGCACAGCTACGAAATACCTCATTAAATGAGTTGATTGTGAGTAATATTAGTTACCTATTAGCCAAAGCTAACAGTAATCTCTGAGCTGCTGCTTCAAGACACTCGGTCAAATCACTATTCTTTGACAGAATTCAGAGTATACACAAGTTATTTACAAAACTAGTTTTGTGATATCCCTTACACTGCAAGAAAAAGCAGCAATCACACAGAGATGGAGTGACAGACAGATTCTTTACAGTGCTGATACACATTAGTTCCTGACATTGGTAAGGATGACTGATACATTTAGGTACATAAGAATTTGGACAGTGACACAAATTTTTGTAATTTTGCCTCTTTACAGCACAATGGATTTGAAACGATTGAATCGAGATGTGACTGAAGTGGAGACTTTCAGCTTTAATTTGAATGGTTCACAAATATATTCTATTAACCGTTTAGGAATTACTGCCATTTTTATACATAGTCCTTCATTTTCAGAGGCTCAGAAGTAATTGGACAAACCTGAACAATTATAAATATGTGGATTATTTTGATACTTGGATGAAAATCCTTTTCAGTTAATGACTGTCTGAAGCCTGGTAACCCCTGGACATCACCAAATGCTGAGTTTCCTTCCCTTGAGATGCTTTGCCAGGCCTTTAGTGCAGCCGCCTACAGTTGCTGCTTGTTTGTGGGTCTTTCTACACTCAGTTTTGTCTTCAGTAAGTGACAAGCATGCTCAATTGGGTTGACGTCAGGTGACTGACTTAGCCATCGAAGAATATTCCATTTCTCTGCCTTCAGAAGCTCTTGGGTTGCTTTCCCAGTATGTCTTGGGTCATTATCCATCTGTACTGTGAAGCAGTTTTGCAGCATTTGGTTGAATCTGAGCCGACAGTTTAGCCCTGTACACTTCAGAATTCATCCTGCTACTTCTATCAGCAGTCACATCATCAATAAACACCAGTGACCCAGTTCCACTGGCAGCCATACATTCCCATGCCATAACACTGCCTCCACCATGTTTGACAGATGATGTGGTTGCTTTGGATCATGAGCTGTTCCTTTCCTTCTACAAACTCTTCACTTTCCATCATTCTGGTATCAGTTAATCTTGGTTTCATCTGTCCAAAGAATCTTGTTCCAGAGGCTGGGGAGGCTTTTTAAGATGTTTTCTAGCAAAGTCTTATCTGGCCTCTGTTCTTGAGTGTTACCAGTGGTTTGCACCTTGTTATAAACCCTCTGCATTGACATTCATGAAGGCGTCTTTTGACTCTCTCTAGACTTTGAAACGCCTCCCTCCTCGAGAGTGTTCTTGACCTGGCTAGATGTTGTGAAGGGTTTTCATCACCAAGGAAATAATTCTGTGATCGTCCACTTTAGTTGTCTTCTGTGTTCCTCCAGGCCTTTTGGTGTTTCTGAGTTCGCCACTGCATCCCTTCTCTTTAAGAACGTACCAAATTGTTGATTTGGCTACTCCTAAAGTGTTCACCAACTGTCTGATAGGTTTGTTTTGTTTTTTCAGTCTAATGATGGCTCCCTTCACCTCTTTGGACACCTCTTTCTATGAAGAGCAATGAAATGTGAATTCAACACTTGGAATCAACTCCATACCTTTTATCTGCTTAATTTGTTATGAAATAATGAGCGAACAGGCCACACCTGACCATCAATTGATCAGCTGTCAATTGTGTAATTACTTTTTAGCCTCCGAAAATGGGGGACTATGTATAAAAATGGCTGTAATTCCTAAACGGTTAATGTGATGTTTTTGTTAAATCTCTTGAATTAAATCTTAAAATCTTGACTTCAATTGTATCTTGATGGCAAAAGTACGAAAACTGTGTCACCGTCCAAAATACTTATGAACCTAACTGTACATCAGTGTTCTTGAAAAGCTAGTTGTTCCCATCTTTACAACAACACATGGTCAGTGTTCTCAGTTGTACTCATTTCAAAAAGCTGTGGGCTTTTGGGGACTGGAAAACACTGGATTACTGTGGATAAAAGGCCAAAACATGCATGTCCAAACTGATCCACATTAGTTTTGACATGGCTTGAGTCATATTTAAAACCTAAGTAGCTCTATGGCATTGCACTGCCATACATAATCCAGGGAACTTTGAAAATGTAAATTGCCACTACATGAGAGAGTAAAGTTATCCATGTGTGACAGACTTGTGACCTGTTTAGAGTTTTTCCCTGCATTTCACCAACTGTATGTTGGGGTTGGCTCCAGCTTCCTGATTCTTGATGGATTTTTAATGCTCCTGGTCCTGAGGAAGGTGGTGCTTGGCGTTGGCGTACCTAATTGGTTAGTAAAGGAGATTAGAGACTGGCTGAAACAATGAAGTAGAATGAATGACGTAGTCTTCCTAACTGATTTCTAAACTCCATTTAATTGTATGCTGTCATGAATTACTATCCTATAGGTATATAGCTTAAACAGTAGATCCTCTACTGTTTCATCCTGCTGTGCTGCTCTTACTGAACATGAAGCAGTGTCCTAGAAGTGAGAGGAAAACTGGGTTGAGACTTTAAAGTTGCAGCTGTTCTTTTTCCTCTTCTTCCTGTTTTTTATTAACATCAGTAATTCTGCGCTTCCAATTGTTAATGCCACTGGGGGGTTACTAAGTACTGGCTTACCAGTACTTAGTAACCCCCCTTTGGCAACAGTTAAGCACGGGGGTGGAAATATTCTGTTTTGGGTTGTGTGGCAGCCAGTGGCACAGGGCACATTAAACAGATAGAGGGAAGAATGGATTCCACTATATAATGCACTAAAGTCAAGAAAGTAAAAGTTAAAAGAGGCTGGCTTGTACAACAGGACAACAGATTGATCCAAAGAAGACCTCAAAATCCAACATAAACTACTAAGTACTGACCTAGTAGGGTGCCCAAACTTTTACACATGCAACAATTAGTCATTAAAATAAAAAGTAACAGTGCATTAACATTTCACCAAAACAGTAAAGTTGTGATTGCAGTTGAGCTGAGCATCTATCAAGCGAGGGTTTGCATAATGACTAATATATTGGTTTTCCATTTGGCAAAGTAAATGCCATGCACATCTAAGTTTAGATTAAATCTGGTTCATCACCATTTTTGGCCAGTCACTTGTCAAAACCACAGCCACAGTCAGGGATGAGTTAAAATGTCTCCCCAGGGCAGTACTTTTCACATTAGGCTGATGCTGCAAAAACAAAATCTTGTGCTCATTCCCACAGCATCTGCCACAGTCCTTTTTCATCTCTGTTCCCTTCTGAGACTCTCTAAGAGCATTTTCACACTTCACAGGTGAGTTGCGGTTTATTCTGTCTCCTCTTAATGCCTTTTATGTCTCCTCCTCCTTTATGTCCCAGCTTTGAAATGCCTTGAAAGATGCTACACAAATAAACTTGCCCAAGAGTTTTGGTTGTAATTCACCTCATCTGGATGGGGAAACAAAAACTAAAACCTGTGACAACACCAACTCAAACATAGTAAGGGCTGACTGACTTTGTATGCAGTGTCTATGATGAGCGGATTAAATGGAAAGTAAACTCACATTTGCAAGCATCACTTAAGGCAATGCAGGTCTTGAATCACAAGGTGATGAGGTGAAAGAGCTGAGCAATAGAGCAAAGCCTTAAATTAACAACCTTTTCCAAAATCGTTATTTACAGCATGAGCTTGAGCTTTGGTTAATGACTGAAAGACAGATACTGCAGATACAAGCAGCTGAGATGAAATTTCTCTACAGGGTGACAGATCTGACTCTTCTTGAGTGAGAAGATGAGAAAGTGGTTTGAGCCCCTATTAGGGATATTCCCCTAGGCACCTCCCTTTTGACTTTGGGCATGGTACACATTAAAGAGGGCATGGGTAGACAGTAAACATGTACAAGTGATAATTCCGAGCTGGACCGAAATATATTATACATATTAACTAACAGCGGACTGAAAAAATAGACAGTTTTGTTTCTGTTTCTGTTTTTGGGTGTACGTTTTCAGACTGTAAGCTAAATAAATGGATATCTATGGGTTATGCATGAGAGGACTGAAAGGGTCCACTTGGGACTTAGTTGCCAAGACCCAAGTCAGACCACATTCAAATTAAATTTAGTGCAATTAGGTCAAGTAAGGTCTTGTTCTATTGCTGCGGGCCTTAGGTCTGTGTGTCAAAATGTCTAACACTCAAGTGGATTAGAGCGGAAACACTATGAGCTCATTTCATGTGGTGCATCACTGAAGTGTAGCTAGATAATCACACAGAATTGCCAGCTCATTTAACTTCATTCATTCAGCCTGACAATGTGTTTCTGTTAGCCAATTTCTGATTGGAAGTGGGGGTATCTTGTTTTGTTTTGCCCTAACCAATCAGTAGCAGCAGCAAGTAGTATGAACTTGTAGGGCTGAGTTGATATCATCCAAGCTTGTCGTCATTTTTGTGGCAACTCTTCTGTCACTTTTTTTCAATGCTGTAGCTTGGTAGCTTGTAGAAAGATGATGTCAGCTTTATTAGTTTTGCTGTGCTAAGCTCTGACTGGTTAACTGCTTGAATGCTAGGCCACGTTATCTTCCTTGTTAGCTTGTTAGGTCCTCTTTTCTGTCACTGTAGTATTGTAGATATAAAAACAATCTAAACAACTAACTCTCACTAGTTTTTACTCCGTTGTTTTTTGGATGCTGTGTTTGTGTGCATGTCGTTTGTTTGATGACGTTTTATATTGGAAGGTTTGTTTTGTTTTATATTATCCGCTTCCACGCCATATAAGACGCTCTGGATTCCAGCACTGTGTTGGTGCCTTGGCAATGATCATCCATGAATTTGGGCAGTGGCGCTTTTGAAGGAGCACTGAAGGGAGGGGTGTATTTTTTTTGCTGTTGAGTTCAAATATCAACAGTCTTTCTCCAGAATCACTTACTCTTCCTAAAGGTTATCAGACAAGATTGTCACTCCATCTTGTCTGATAACCTGTTTCTGTCTTTTTTCTGTCTGAAAAAAGACAGAAACGAAAAAAAAAGTGAGATATTCAACTCAGAAAACCAAGACTGATGTATGTTACGGAGTTCCACAACGTTCTGTGCTTGGATCAGTTCTATTCACCTTATATATGCTTCCTTTAGGCAATATTATTAGGAAACACTTCATAAACTTCCATTGCTATGCTGATGATACCCAATTGTATTTCTCAATAAAGCCTGGTGAAACCAATCAGTTAGCTAAACTTCAAGCTTGCCTTAAGGACATAAAGACCTGGGTGACGAGCAACTTTCGGGCAAATCAGGCACATCTTTTCTCAAAAAGATGCTGAAAAACTAGTCCACGCTTTTGTTACCTTTAGGCTGGATTATTGTAATTCCTCATTATCAGGCTGTCCCAACAAATCTTTAAATACTCACCAGCTGATCCAGAATGCTGCAGCGCGAGTACTGACAGGAACTAGGAGAAGAGATCACATTTCTCCTGTGTTAGCTTCTTATCATTGGCTCCCTGTAAAATTCAGAATAGAATTTAAAATCATCCTCTTCACCCACAAATCTCTTAATTGTCAGGCACCATCATATCTGAAAGAGCTAATAGTACCCTATTACCCCACTAGAACACTGCGCTCCCAGAACACAGGCTTGCTTGTGGTTCCTAGAGTCTCCAAAAGTAGAATAGAAGGCACAGCCTTCGGTTATCAGGTTCCTCGACTGTGGAACCATCTTCCTGTTTTGGTTCTGGAGGCAGACATTGAAGAGTAGGCTTAAAACTTTCCTTTTTGATAAAGCTTACAGTTAGGGCGGGCTTAAGTTTGTCTTGAAACATCCCCTAGTTATGCTGTTATAGGCCTAGACTGCTGGTTGACTTTCCATTATGTACCAAGCTCCTCTCTCCTCCTCTTTCTACAGATGGAGATCTGTACTGCATTCATATGGCATCAATGCTCGTTACTAACTCAACTTCTTCTCTCTCCCGTAGTTTTGTGCTTTCTCCTCTCTCTCCTTTCTGTTTCTGTCGCTTTCTGCATGTATTTCTGCCCCTGATGCTAGAGAGTCTGGATCTGTGAGTAGGTGGTTACCTACTGCCCCCATGATCCCGCTCAACACCCACTGCTTCAAATATTATGATTATGATCTATCTATTATCATCAGTCTCATTATTTTTACACATCTTTATTTCTGTGTATGTTTATATCTGTACTATGCCCCCCCTCCCTTTTTTTGTCCCTCTCTCTCTCTCTCTCTCTCTCTCTCTCAACCAAGCCAGTCGGGGCAGACAGCCGCCCACCATGAGCCAGCTCCTGTTCAAGGTTTCTACCTGTTAAAAGGACTTTTTCCTTGCTGCTGTCTCCAAGTGCTTACTCATGTGGGAATGTTGTAAATATAACTATAAAGAGTACAGTCTAGACCTGCTCTACATGAAAAGTGCCCTGAGATTTGGCGCTATATAAATAAAATTGAATTGAATAAATAAAACTTAATTGAACGGTGGCACTGGTTGCAGCAATGTCCAAGAAGTAAAGAAAGAGTTTCCGGCATCAGTTCAAGCTTTTGTGCTGTGTTGTGTAATACTGGATCAGCTGATTTGAAAAATCCACACCTCCCATGTGCTTGTTGTATTCCGTCACTGGTGAGGGGCATGGAAAGGACTCTGAGGTACAGACATCCTTTCTGGACTTCACTCTTCTCTGCACTGAATCCCCAGTGTAGGCTGTATGGTTGGTGGAGTACAGAAACCTCTGTATCCATGGATGTATCCATCCACTTCACAAAGAGAATAAGACCGTCCCTTATCCAGCGATACATTCTTCTAGGTTACTTCTTTGTCATTGCATTGACAAGACTGTGTGAACAGTGCTGCTTGGACTCCCTACATACAAGAAATAAGATAGTTTTTTTTTTTTTTTACTCTGGTCTATTTTTAATTGCTGATTGTTATGTGTGAATCCAGCAGAAGGGATCTATCGGTTTACTCATTAAAACATAAAATTCGTCAATTACACATTATAGCAGCCATGAAATCTATTTACATGTATTTTGAATCATTTACACCTGAC
Organism: Xiphias gladius; assembly: GCF_016859285.1. Taxonomy (NCBI): domain Eukaryota; kingdom Metazoa; phylum Chordata; class Actinopteri; order Istiophoriformes; family Xiphiidae; genus Xiphias; species Xiphias gladius. Next base: position 248,690 of record NC_053415.1, on the reverse strand, counting down.
AGTTCGTGTGGAGAGACCAGGTGAGGTCAGCAGAGAGATGGACACCAAGAAACTGGTGAAAATTGTGAGTTTTCATGGAATGGCGTTGTCCTGGTGGCACGGCAAATTTTGATGTATTGCTATGAATGAAGACGTTGTTGCTAATGGGGGAGAGATGCACTAAATACTCGTGGAACCTGGTAAATGCGTCAGAAGTGGCAGAAATTAATACCTGATATGGGTCTAATTATTTGGTGGGGCAAAATGCCTCGATAGCGCCCCCTACAAAATTTTAACGAAGTTGCCCTTGCATTACATATCTCCTACATGTACGAAATTCAGTAGCCATATGTAAAATCCCTAGACTTCGAAAAAAGCCTCCTGGAGCCATACCCTAAAACCAACAAGAAGTCAGTCATTTTGAATTTACTGTGCAATTTTGTTGCTGTGCAATTTTGGTACTGCTGTAAATGTTTGCCATTTACAGCAGGTATACTTTAACAACCTCCTCCTAGAGAATAAATCAGATCGACACCTTGTGTGACTTTTGCAATGTGAAATTCCCAACCTTGTGGCGCTATGAAAGTGGTTAATATTTGATATGGGTCTCAGTATTAGGTGTGGTAAAGTGGCTTGATTCCCCCCATACAGAAGTAGGGGTGGCTACTGAAGTAACCGTTGCGGTACATTTCACCTAGATGTATGAAATTTTTTAGGCACATGTAACATCCCAAGCCTTCATCCCATGAGGGCTCATTCAACACTGCTTGACAAATGACCCTGGAGGTCAGATCCTCCTGAGTTTTCATTTAACAGCTTTTCCTGGTGGCGCAGAGAATTTTGATGTTTTGACATGAAAACACAAAATGTTTGTAACTTGAATCCACATCCACAGATATTTCCCAAATGTCACATGTTTGGTAAGAATCCCGGCCTGAAGACATCTACAGGCCAACATCTAATCATAATAATAGCGCTACATTTTGGCAAGAGGAAGTAAATCTTGTGTGACAATCATCATCTATTTAAGTAAAAGTTTCATGTTCTTGTCTACTCTTGATATACAACAACATAATGCATGTTTGGTGCATGTTCTCAAATGCCAAATTTTGGACACAGGAATTAATACAAAATTTTTATTTTGTCAAGTCTGCCACCAGGCACTCAACACAGGAAATAACACCTTACTCGTTCACACAGTCACCAGTGGTTGCGAAAGTGCATAGCTGCGTCAACCGGCATCCCACCAGCACCCTTGACATGCATGAGGTTTTTAGGGCCCAATCAACGCTGTTTACAGCTTTAATTTTAGATTTAGAATTTCAGTGTTGCTTACATGCATCACAAATGGACTTTTAAGCATTTAAATGCTAAATGTGCATTTTTTATTTGATCTCTTTGTAGATATGACATTTTACTGCACCACAGTAAGCACAGTTTTGCTTACTGTAGACTGAGTAATAAGCAAATGGGAAATGTCTCACACACTGTCAAAGTGACCTCCAACATATCATATGGTCTACATATTATAATGGTAACAGTATAAACTAGGGATGCACACAATGTTTATGCATCATTTGTCATTTATATTTTAATCCAGTCACAATTAGGAATTTAATATTTAGCCCCATGAGATGAAGTGTACCTGTATACTGGCAGCTCTTGTGCAGTGTACAACAACTCAAGAAATTTGTTTTTGTTCAGTTTCTTTCAGCATTCGGCCTAAGAAATGCATTTATCGCTACTCATCATGAATGTATGCTACACTGCTCCATCTATATAGTTAGACAATGAAAACATTTAACAGAGTCATAATCAGAATGAAGTGTCATTTTGATTCACTATTTCAATCCATTAACACTGGATTCACATACTATGACTGCTGCCTTGGCTCTCTTACTTAATAAAAGTTTGTAAAAATTCTGTAGTGCAAAATACAAGGTAGAGATTGATTTTTTTTTTTTAAGCCCAGCCTAGGCTATTTTAATAAGTGAAATATTCTGCAGTGATTTTACAAGACATAATAAATAGTTATAAGATCAAAAAGTGGTAAAATTTGTTAAAGAGTTGTTTATATGATAAATAATAGATTAATAAGCCCATGAAACATTGATTATTGACTTCATTCAAATGAGCACTTTTGCGATTGGAAGAATAGGAGACAAAGAATACATACATGCAGTTCTAATAGTTTCTTCAGTAATGTTTCAAGTTCTGCAGCAAAGAAAATTTTTCACTCCATTGCTTTCCAGACTTACACAGAACCTTTCTGGCAGCCCAGCATTAGATCTTATTTAGCTTCACCTCATGCAAATCAGATGAGTCCCACCAACATGGTGGCACATCATTCTCAATGTTTCTTCTATTATCTTTGTTATAATACACCCTAGGAATGTGCTTCCAATGTTGCTGAAATTTGTAGACTCCAGGGAGGCAGAGAAGAGAGCAGACAGACACGGGATCACTGTGCGTATTTGGTGGATTCGTTTGTCAACTTATTCCGTAAAACTAACCAATGGACACTCAGGAAAGCACTAAGCTACCCACCATCTAAGAAATACTGCAGTTTTCATTCTGTCAGCACCGGAGAGGCCTGAAGAATGGAGAGAAAGCTGATGGCTGCTTAAGTTGTGTTTCAGAGCCTGAAGGGGTTGATTTCTAAGATGGAGAGGAATACTGAAGTAAGAGGGACCTATTTGAAGATTGATACGTATAGTATTATTCATGTGCATATGAAAAAAGTGTTACATTTTCGTATTCCCATCTTGAACCTCTCCTTTTGTCAATTAGGCTTGATCAACTTAGAGGTTTAAGTTCTGTCATAAATCAGCAGAGGAAAACACATGTGTTAGGAGTTGTATTTAACTCAAATTCAATTTTGTGTCATCACAGAGCAATACCTTGAGAGAAATAAAGAGGAAATGGTTAATATAATGTTGGATGTCAAAAAACATCTTGGTAAAGCAAATGGGTTCATGACTGAAACGGAATGCGGTCCAAGCAATGTGAAAGTCACAGAGATGGATGAGAAAGTACATTCCATTATAGATGAAGTTAAACTGTTGGATATTGTACTGGACGTTCACTTGGACAGCTGACCGAAAAAGACTCAGCTGTTGGAAACTGGTACAACTACTGAACTGTATAAATTGTAATGCCAAAATTCTGTTGTCAGATAAATCATGGTTTTATCTTATGTCTTTATTTTTATTTCAGTTGATTTTCCATCAGAAGAAAGTCACAGTGTCACTAACTAGACATAACTCATGCGACCAGTCTGGTCTACTTATAGAGTCAGAATCCCTTCACATTCACCATCAAATCTTGTGAGGTTTAGCTTTCAAAAAGTTAGAGGTAACTTACTTTCTAAAATAGCTATGACTCAAAGATTTGTACTTACATTTTGTTAACAAAGAAGGTAGAAATGGTTTTGAATGGTTTCTTAATAAAACTGTATCTACAAACACAAAACCAGCTGAGCAGTTTAGAATATGTAATATTGATTAAATATGTATCTGACACTTCACTCACAGTTGTAGAGTGATGTTAAAGAGTGATGTATCTACAGAAAGCATATTAACCAACAGCGTGTTTGAGGTTGCCGCATGTATATCATGAATTTGACTGTATTAAAACACAGTGATGGTCACCATCACAGAGAGCAGGGGGATATTGAATGGAGTTTGCATGGACTGAGTAATCAGTTGTGTCTGTAGCTGCCCAGTTTGAGTAGAGTCTATGTGGCATCAAAGTTAAGATGTCACCTTTATGTCGTCTCCAACCTTCTTTGTAATAATGCATTTTAAACGTTTATATAGTTGATGATACAGGACATCAGCTGTCAACTGCTGTCATTAACCTGTATTTATGTTCATTTGTCAAACGATGTTACAGCCATAAAATGATGATTCGGTCGGTCTTACTCTCTGTCACACCCTTAACCAGATGATTTAGTTTTGTTGTTTTTGAAGTGAAAAGAGGGCGAAGAAGATGAGATTTAGCCATTTTTATGTTGTTCAGTTGTTTTGGGGGCAGCTGTGGCTCAGGAGGTAGTGTGGGTTGTCCACTAACCTGAACGTCAGTGGTTCGATTCCTGGCTCATCCAGTCCGCATGTCGAAGTGTCCTTGGGTGAGATACTGAACCCCAAATTGCCGCATATGTATCATCTGTGTGTGAATATATGTGTATATAGAAAGTGCTGTTTGTATAGAAAAAGCGCTATATGATTGTGTGTGAATGTGGCATGTAGTATAAAGCTCTTTGAGTGGTCAATAAGACTAGAAAAGCGCTACATAAGTGCAGTCCATTTTTCTGTGTCTACTAAAACAACATGGGAATGCCAGTGTGGACACAACTTGTTTTCACATGAATGCTGTCATGTGAGCATGACAAAAAGTTGGCTTCTCAACGAAGCTGGCGATGGATATACAGTGCTAACAGTAATGGAAATACACTGGTCATCAAAACAGTAAAATGGAATTTTTACCATGTGTCAAAATGTGACTCATTTACAGAACATTCATAATGTATTCAGACCCTTTCACTTTTTTCCACATTTTGTTATGTTGCAGTCTTATATGCTAAAATTGTTTAAATTCATTATTTCCCTCATCAATCTACACTTAATAGCCCATAATGACAAAGTAAAAACAGAATTTGAGAAATTTTTGCAAATTTATTAAAATAGAAAAAAACCCCAGCCTCGAGTCTTCTTCTGCAGGTTTTCTAAAGCTCTATCAGGATGGATGTGGACCATCGCTGGAGAGATATTTTCAGGTCTCTCCAGAGATGTTCGATTGGGTCCAAGTTAGGGCACTAGCTGGGCCACTCAGGGACATTCACAGAGTTGTCCCTAAGCCACTCCTACGTTGTCGACCTCTTGGCTGTGTGCTTTAGGGTCATTGTCCTGTTGGAAGGTGAATCTTCAGCCCAGTCTGAGGACCTGAGTGCTCTGGACCAAGTCTTCATTAAGGATCTCTCTGTACTTTGCTCGGTTCACTCAACCCTGACCAGTCTCCCTGTCCCTTGAACTGAAAAACACCCCCAAAAGCATGATGCTGCCACTTTCTTCTACATGAAGTAACTAAGTTTGTCCAAAAAGTCAATAGATTTGTTGCTAGGTGCCTAATACCATCCTTCACCGTTGAGATGGTATTAGGCAGGTGATGAGAGGTGCCTGGTTTCCTCCAGACATGATGCTTAGAATTGAGGCCAAACAGTTAAATCTAGGTTTCATCAGACCAGAAAATCTTGTTTCTTAATGTCTGAGAATCCTTTAAGTGCTTTTTTTGCAAACTCCAAGCAGGCTTTCATGTGTCACTGAGGAGAGGCTTCCGTTTGGCCACTGTACCCTAAAGCCCACATCTGTGGAGAGCTGCAGTGTTGGTTGAACTTTTGGAAGTTTTTCCCTTCTCCACACAGTATCTCCAGAGCTCAGCCAGAGTGACCTTTGCGTTCTTTGTCACCTTACTTACCAATGCCCTTCTCCCCCGATTGTTCAGTTTGGGCGGTTGGCCAGTGCTTGGAAGAGTGGTTGTTCTTAACTTCTTCCATTTCTGATATGCATTGTCAGCTGTGAGACCTTATATAGACAGGTGTCTGCCTTTCCTAATCATGTCCAAACAACTGAATTTACCACAGGTGGCCTCGAATCAAGGGGCAGAAAACTCACATCTCAGATGTGATCAACAGAAATGGGAGGCACCTAGCTAAATTTGAAGTGTCATAGCAATGGGTCTGACTGCTTATGTCAATGTAATATTTCAGTTTTTCTAAATTTCTAAAATTCTGCTTTCACTCTGTCATTATGAGGTATTGAGTGTAGATGGATGAGGGATAATACGAATTTAAACAATTTTAGCATAAAGTTGCAACATGACAAAATGTGAAAAAGTGAAGGTGTCTGAATACTTTCTTAATGTACTGTATATACAGTAATTACTAAAATGCGGTTACACAGAAAACTATATACAGTGTGTCTGGAAGATGTCCTGGATGGAGGGGAGAGAGATCCCTACGGTATCCTCAGTACCTCTGTAGAAGGTCGTGAAGATGTGTGGTGGTAGACCGGCTCTCTTCAGTCTCCGCAGGAAATGGAGATGTGCTTTTTTGACTGCAGGGTTGGTATGGAGAGACCAGGTGAGGTCAGCAGAGAGATGGACACCAAGAAACTGGTGAATATTGTGAGTTTTATTTGGATGGTGTTGTCCTGGTGTGCGGCAAATTTCGATTTATATCGCCATGAATGAGGAAGTTGTTGTTAACGAGGGAGGGATGCTTGAAAACTCGTGAAACCATGTGTCAGAAGTGGCAGAAATTAATATCTGATATGGGTTTAAGGATTGGGTGGGGCAAAATGCCTCGATAGCACCCCCTACAAAATTTTAACAAAGTAGCCCTCACATTACGTATCTCCTACACGTATGAAATTCAGTAGCCACATGTAAAATCCCTAGACTTCGAAAAAAGCCTCTTGGAGCCATACCCTAAAACCAACAAGAAGTCAGCTATTTTGAATTTACTGTGCAATTTTGTTGCATCCATTTACAGCAGGTATACTTTAACAACCTCCTAGAGAATTAATCAGATCGACATCTCGTGTGACTTTTGCAATGTGAAACTGCCAACCTTTCATAGCGCCATCTACTGACAACAGGAAATTACATGTTTTAGATTTTGATGTACTCCTCCTAGCAGGTTGACCAGACAATCTCAGATGTGGTCAGAAAAGCCTTAAGACCTTGATGATGCATTTGATAAGAGTCCTGGCTTGAATGGATCTCCAGGCCAATATTGAATCACAGTAATAGCATCACCTACTGGCAACAGGAAGTAAGCCTTGTGTGACAATTGTCATTTTATTTACATAAATGTTTCATGATCTTGTCTTTACTTGATATACAACAACATACTGCATGTTTGGTGCATGTCCTCTAACATCATATTCTGGATACAGAAATTGATAAAAAATGTGTAAACACATCATGTCGAAATCATATGTCGTGAGTCTATTTTACAGACCTTTACGATTTTATATTGCAAAACTTTTGAGTTTTCGTAGAATGGATGCAACAAGGGAGATGGAAGCTTCCTTTGATGGGTCGCTCTGGGTTGATGTCCTGCAGTGTGTATATTATGAAATGAATAGGAATTATTCTGATTATTATCAGAAAAATATTTCCTCGGAGAAGAACTAGCACATTGACTTGAATTTGACCATGGAAGGATCTGAGAATCATACTGTCTGCTTGGCATGGGTTGAACTATGTAGGCTATATTGGTTATAAGGGCATAAAGCCTGGTCTGATGAATCTGGATTTCTGCTTAGGCAGAATTTGGCGTCAACAGCGTGAATCCTTGGACCCAACCTGTCTTATGTCAACAGTCCAGGCAGCTGGTAGTGGTTTAATGGTGTGGAGAATGTATTCTTGGCCCCTTAATACCACTCAATCATGGTTTGAATTTCAAAGCTTATCTGAGTATTGTTGCTGACCATGTGTATCCCTTTATGGCCACAGTTTACCACCTTGTAATGGCTACTACCAGGAGGATAATGCTCCATGTCACAAAGTGAAAGTCATCTCAAACTGGTTTCATGAACATGACAATGACTTCAGTTTTGTCACCTAATTATCCCAGTCACTATTTATACTCTGTCTCTTGCTATTTGTCAGTTTGTCTGTGTATTATCTCACGTGTTCTTCAGCCAGCATTCCAGTCGGCACTTTCCAATGGCACCCGGCCTGCTAGCCTATGGCCTGCACTTCAACCTGCATCTGAGCCCTAGCTTCCAGCATGCTAGCTTTCAGCCTGCATTTCAGCCTGCTGTCCAGCTGATTCAGCTCGGGGTATGTCAGCCAGCAGTCTTCTTCTCTTGAGTCAACACCCAGCTAGTCCCCCAGCCGGGGCCCAAGCCGGACCCTGAGTTGGCTGACCCTGCGGACGTCTCACCTGTTCCCAAGTCGGCTGCTCCGGCTGATGTCTCGCCTGTTCCTGCATCGGGGTTCCCAGCCAACGTCTCTTCTGTTCCTGAGTTGAGGGTGTGATGCTGAGCCTGCTAATGAGTCGGCCAACACCAAGCCTGGTCCAAGTTCCCAGGCAGCAGGCCCCGCCGGCAGTTCCTTCTGACACATTGTTTGGCCTCCCAGATCATGAGTCAGCTGCCTTTGGCCACACCCAGCCTAATTTCCATCTGATCATCTACTGCTCAGCATCCCAGAGATTTGCCTCTCAGCTCCAAACTGCTGCTGAATCTTTTGGTGCCGGCTTCCTCTCCAGACCTCCAGTCTCTATGCCAGTCTCCAGAGCAGTCCAGCGCCAGCCTTCAGAGTGGTCTTGCACACATTGCTGGCCTCCAAGTCGCCATCTTGCTAGGCTTCCTGAGAGGACCTGTCTTCACTGCCGTTGACCTCCAGGTCAGCATCCAGAGGGATCCTGTCCTCACAATTGGCCTCCTGCTCTTCCTCCAGAGGGATCCCGCCTTTGCCGTCGGCCTCCTGCTCTTTCTCCAAAGAGATTCCCCCTTTGCCTCTGCCTTCCCCGATGCCCTCCGGAGTGGACCTAGCTTCATCCCTGCCTTTGTCTCCACAACCCGGAGCAGTCGTGCCTGTGCTTCTGCCTTCGCCTTTTTTCATCCCTCCTGGCTATCCGCCCGAAGTTTCCGGCTCCACTTTTCCGGCCTCTGGGCCGTCCACCCGAGGTCTCCTGCTCTGCCCCTGCCCAGTCCTCCTGCAGTCCCCCTGTGATCCCCAGCCCCATTCCTGTGCTCCCTGTCCTCTAGCCCTCTGCTTCCATCAGCTGTGACGAGTGTACTTCAATGGCCTCCCCAGTCACTAGACCTGAATCTTTCGTGTGGTAGAATTGGAGATTGGCAGCATGAATGTAGCTCACAAATCTGCAGAAATAATGTGATCATGTCAACATGGACCAGAATCTCAGAGGAATGTTTCCAATATCTTGTGGAATCCATGCCATGAAGAAATGAGACTGTTTTGAGAGGAAAGGGAGTGTGTAATTCAAATGACATCCAATAAATTTGATTATGAATTGTGTGTATGTGATGTGTGCGTTCACCTATTGCACATCCCAAGTGTAACAGTTATCAGAGTGAAAAACATTAGGGTCTGTGTTGACAGGAGCCAGGACACTCCCTTTCATACAGCATTCAGTTTTTCTTCATTTCTAATATAAGAACACACATGATGTATTTCTCAGAAGAGCGTCTGAGATACTGGGGTAGGAGGCGGCCAGGAGCAATGAGTAGATCGCAGAGCTACAACCCAGAGAAGAGGCCGTGCACCAGCCTGATGTGGTGTACTTCCAGGCAGCCTCACACTTGGCCCAGCAGCAGATATGTATCCACAGGCTGAAAGGACGGCAGTAATGAGGATCGACATGCCTGGTGTCAGTCACAGCATGAAATGCACACCAGAAGGACCCCACGCGACAGCCCACTTGGGTGGTGCTGATGCCACATTAGCGGTTTCATCAGCAATCTCAATCTGGGCAGCGTTAGAATAATTCTCCAGTTCTTCAAGCACCTGGTACCTGTACATTGTGGGAAAGGGCAGAAAAGGTATCATGGATATTTTTCCACTCCAACCCTTGACAACAGTCCATGGATCAGTAACAGCTGATGTAGAGTAGGTTTTCAGTTCAGCTCCAAGCCTTGGCAAATGTTTCCCATACAATTGAACTTTTGCTGAGCTCTTTGTCATTTGGACCATGCCAGGGAAGAGTGGCCATTGTTTACCAGTTTAGATGCTGCTTCTGCTATTGAGTCAAGCAGTTGTTTGTCTTCTTGTATTTGATACAGTAATGAAATACAGACTTTGGGCTCAGCAATCGTCTGGGTTAGCTGACGACAGCCGGAGCAGTCAGTTTAAGAAGTGAGAGACAGCATATCGGTTATGGATTTGTTTATGTGTTTTTTGGTTAAGTTATTGTTTGGACCGGTCTACCCAGCTGGAAATTTGATGTTCTAAAAACGTACTGAGAACATTAGCATGCAATGCTCTATTAATGTTTTCAGTGGCACATTTTTATTTTGTTCCCAGAATGTTCTTTTTATTATTATTAGAACATTATGCCCTAAAATGCTGTTGTAATTTTAGAATAGTACAACATTCTTTAAAATCATTCGAAAAATGTTCTGTGGTAACATTGCTGAAATGTTATGCTAACATTGTCAGAACATCATGGCCTAACATTTTTTAAATGTTTTTTTAAAAGTTTTTTTTTTTTTTTAATTTTCCCAGAATTTTCCCATTATTTTAGAGTAGGATAACATGACTTAAAAACATTATACAAACGGTAACATTCTTAAAATATTTTTGGAACATTCTTAAAACATTTTCAGTGGCAGGTTTTTAATGTTCCCAGAATGTTATTTAGGTTAGTTTAAGGTTTATCAGAACATTTTAAAAATGTTTTTTTACCATTTTTTTGGAACCTTATGACAAAACATTCTTGAAACCTGATGTTAGGTTTAGGTTCTTTACAAACATTCTCACAATGTTTTGCAGTATTTTAAGTAGCATATGGCCTCAATTGCTGGTGCCCCACTGGCTTGGTGCTTGTTGGGGATTACCCCAACAAGCACCAAGCCAGTGGGCTTCGGTGGGCCAGTGGGCTTGCATTAGCAAGTGTTGGGAGATCAGGGTTTGTATATATTGGCCTGAGGGATGCACTACAGGAAAATTAATTGAGGTCACAAAAGTTGACAGGGTTCAACCTCTGGGTAGCATGAATGTGCTTAACAATTTTTCATAGTAATCTGCCCAATATTTGAAATATCAAATTTGATATTTTGGCTTAAGGGTGGCACTAGAGGAGAGGTGACGGTAATACCAAAATTGACAAAGTTTATTCCCTGGGACGCATTAGTATACTCACCAAATTACTTCTGTCCATTACATTTAGAGACATGTTGTGTACAAGTCAGATGTTTAGCCTTAGGGTACAACTAGGAAAGATCATGAGGTCACCACAATCAAGAGGAATCTTCCTCTTGGAAGTATGAATGTTCTCATCAAATATTATGGCAACTCACTAATTACATTTCCTGACATCTTGTGTGCAAAGTTGACATTTTGGTCTGAGGGTGGCATTAGAGTAAAGGTCATAAGGTAACCAAAACTGACAGGGTTCATTGTCTGAGGAGAATGAATTGGGTCACTAAATTTAATGGCAATCTAACCAACACATTTCAAGATATGCTGCCGTGCAGTTAAGTGTTTACTGGATGGACAGATCGACATGGCCATGCTGCCTGTCAGCAGGGAAATTATATTTTAACATTATTAGAACATTATGACACAATATTCTTGTAACTCTTTGACACAAAATTCTTGGGTAACTGGACCTCCACTGTGGTAACTAGGATGACTTCGATTAATTACTTAACTATTGGAATTTGACTATTGACACGTGTAAAAGGTTGATATTACATCAATATTCAAAAGTTTTTCAATAGAATTATTTTTTTCATAATAAACCTGTCTATACACTAAACATACTAAACTAAAAAGGTAATGACTAGGTTTAAAATCTATTGAGAAAAATTATACACTTAAATTTCATACATTAAGTTACATTAAGTGTTCAGCATATGTGCATATACTGAACCATAACTACTTTCCCAACTTAACATTCTGCTAAAACTGGCAAATCCCCTGAACAAATGCACTTTATATTTAATTTTTGGCATCATGATTATCAATAAATTGATAAAATGAAAAAAAACATGTAAAAAAATATATGTACTGTGATCTGATGATGGTGTATGTTTTGTAAGTGAGAGATGTTTGTATTCACGTTGTATATTTGTTGATTTAGTCAGGGTCTGCAGAAAACAGTGAGGTGCTTCTGCTCTCCTCAGGTGCTGTTCCATTTTCGTTACTCTCAGGCATTGACAGACTTTCATTGTCCTCAGTGCTGTTGCCTTTCATGTATGCGCCAACCTTACACAAACCTAGAATAGCAATTGTGGTTGTTAAAAAACAAGATAGCGTCTGGACTGAGGCAGCGAATACTCACAAATTCCTCATTATAATACTATACAAGTATTTTTTTTATATTTTACATTTATGGATTAACGAACCTAACAGTTACAACTTGATTCTACTCCTGGGGAAGATGGCTCTGATGTCAATTTTTCTATAAATGTTTCTTTGGTTTTGGGAAATGAAAAACTTAATTTGAAAATGTACATTATCATCTCCAGAGTCACCAAAATGCAATTTATACCTTGTAACTTCACATTTATGTCAGCTGCAGTGACACTGACCTGAGTCCCTCTGTGGGGAGCATATTTCAGGGTATCTGCTACATAGGTTTCAACTGTCCTTTGCAGTATCTTGGGGCCATTCTTGCAGCAGGCCTCTATAACTATAGAAAGACAAAGAGAAAAAAATTGAAAAGGTTCAGTTTTCTGAAGAAATTTTTTGTGTTTGCTTCAGCTTGAAAAGTACATAGTTGAAGTATTTTAAGGAGAATTTTATGTGGCTGAAGAAGGACTTCAAGTTCTTGAGGCAGAAGTTGAAGTACAGTAGCTGAAGCAATAATTTGAAGATCCTTTAAGTAGTTGTTGACGTAGCTGAAGCATATATTTGAAATCCTTGATGCAGATGTAGAAATACCTCAGGCACTAGCTGAAGTATATAGAGCAGTAGTTGAAGTCCATGAGTCAGTAACTATTTCATTAGAAGTATTTCAAGCAGTAGGTAAAGTAATTGAAGAAGTAGTTGCTGCCTAGTAGTTTAAATATTTGGGGATCCACCCATTTATTTCTTAATGTCCTAAAAAAAAATTAAGAAAAAGTAAATAGGTAGCAGAAGTATTAAGATAGTAGTAGATGTAGAAAAATTACACAGCCCGTCCTTGGCTCTTCACCAATTTTCCTGCAAGATTTACAGAAATCCACTCATGAAATGCTTCACAGTCAAAAGCTGTTGTGACCACCTGCGTGGCCACTTATTGATGTTTTATTTGACCAATACTGTTATACTGTTATTATTCTTATAGGTTTATGTCCCTTGCTTTAACTATGATGACACTTCTTTTTAAAAATCAATCAACAGAAGCGACAGCAGCAGATACAGAAGATGCAGCATCCACACACATTTCTTCTGAAATGTGTCTGGATTCTGAACTACAAGCATATTAGATGGCATATTATAGAACAAAGGTTCCGAAACCCTTTCATGCTAGGACCCACATGTAGAAGTACTATTTGTCTCAAAATATTTTGCATGATTAAATTTATTGTCAAAAAGTAGTTAAGCTCTCATTGCATCAGTCACTGCAATGCATTTTATATTTGCTCTAGATTTATTTGCAAACCATTATCTTACATTCAATATGATTGCCCTTTCTAGGCAAAGAATACACCATCAGGCCCTTTGCATGCTATTAAACCATAATCAATATAACATCATACTTTTTGTGTGGTGCCCTTTTTTTGGGGGGGGGAATATGATCCTTGTTGTTTTTTTGACAGCACAGCTATAGGTTTAAAAATGTTGTTGAGAGGTAACTATCTGAGTTCTAAGAACTTTTAGGAGGAGCTAGCAGGGCTGTTGATATTGATGTCAAGCTTAACAACACTTCTCAAATACTACAACACAAAGCACCTGCGGCAAACACTGTAAAAATTAACGTACAAACTGCAAGTTGAAAGGGGTGCTTGCCCTTATCAGTATATGAATCATAAAGTAGCTTCTTTCAATGGCTTGTGTGCACTGTTTAACAAACACAGCAGCATCTCAGCCACAGTGCTGCTGTTGTTGCAGGGAATCAACATACCGACCGCGTAAACAGCACACATACTCAACAGCTTTGAACTATGGTCAAATTAACTGGATATTTAGTGGATAGAACGATGCATAGAAATAATTTTCCTGCTTTGAACCAAAATTTATTATCACGGAACCACAAAGTACGCCACCTTCTGATGGCAGCTGAGCGAGTGAGTGCTGACATACCATTGGTCAGCCAGCTGAGTGTTGGAGTTTCCCCATTCCCCTGTTGCTTTTGTAAAATGAATTGGCGTAAACAGTCATGGGGGCATTTACAGGCAGTATTGCCAACCTAGCATCTTTCGTCACCAGATTTACAGCATTTTCAAACTCCTTTAGCGACTTTTCTTTAAAAAAGCACTCAGTGAAAAATCTAACAACTTTTTGGACAAATCTTAGCTACTTTCCATAGAAGAGTCACCAGTATTGCCTGCAATTGCAAGGTCGGGCTTTCCCTCCACAGGCACACCTCTCTATTCGTCTTATTCAATTGACTTCACAGCAGCTGACACAGACATGAATGACCTTCTAACTTTTTCTCTGAGTGATCATTTTACAAGTAAATATAGCCAAAATCACAGCACAGACGTTGTCTTTAACTTATGTGTGTGGTGATTTTGTCAGATGACGTCATGGTTATAAAATCAGGATTTTACCAGTGAAGAGCAGCAACTTTGAAATGGCTTGGAAGTGACTGTTGCTTAACATGTAGTCTTAATGGGCCGTGTTTCAGTGACCATTTTATACTTGTTCCGTTGTCCGAGAAAACAAAAACAGAAAAACATGTAAATGAGAAAGGCGTTATTGGGAATTTGGCTGCATTACTGTATATGTGAGCACGGAGATTGGGAGACAAGCAAACAGATAAAGGGCAGTCCAGCCATATACTAGGTTTTGACCTAGTCTTATAGTGGAGTTTAAACATTGGCATCTATGGCACTTTCACATCTAATCCCCTGACATCATGTCAGTTAACCACACATGGTGCCAAGGTGAATGAGGGGAAAGGCGAGCCGGTTCTAGTTGTGTTTCTCTTCGTCCATGTTGTATCTTTTGACCGATTGGCGTGAAAATTTGATCAACTCTTCCTTGGCTCAGGACCAACCCTTCTACAAAGTTTCATGTTCAGAACTTTATGAGATATCTTGCTCACAGATAGACAGACAGATGTGGAAAATACATTACCTTCTTGTCAGAGGTAAACATTAACAACAAATACCTTGCAATTCTGGAGGTAATTGTAACTTTCTGAGTTAAAATTTTGCTTTCACAGCTGAAAGCAGAAGTTTTTGCTTCCAACCTCAATTTCCAGGGCTAAAAAAACAGCTTGCGAGCAATTCAGATCAAATACACTATGTACTAGGACTGGGCAAATAACCAAATTCTTACCAACCTAATTTTGCCTTTGTCCCTGGTGTTTTGGCTAATTAGTTCCTCTATAGCATTTATTTGAGTGCCTAAAACAACCAATCACATCTGAACATAACTACAAACTGCCAACCATAATCACTCAAGCTCTCGTTGTCTCAACTATTTACTGTATTTCAAACAGTGGACGTCAGGTAATCAACAGCCAATAGCAGTCAATATACCAGGTTCTGTGAGTAACAGGGTTGTGTCAGGATTTCCCGCGTTACCTTACGCTGATTATTCAAATCCCAGTAGATATGCGCTCTCCAATAATCAGGTTTCTTCTCCAACTGTGATGTTTCCCAGATGGTACTGACAGCTGATGCAGACCACCTGAAAGTCTGCCTCTTGTGGGGATTTCACAGAGTTTTGCGCTTCCACTCGTGGATGGTCACAGTAGCCAGTGGCAGATGTGTTTATTGTTTCCTTATATTTTCATCTGAGGTAATGTTGACATAAAATTGTTAAGTATTCTTAAACTATCATGTAGAACATAAAGTTTTAACTCTCCGATGCATCATACAATGTGTTTTTGTTGTATTTATCATGTTGCCATGTCCAGTTATAACAGGCTCCTTTGGGCTTTTTTTTAAGTTGTTTAAAAATATAGCCTAAATAACCATGGGTTGTGGGGTTTTTTTGCACTTGTTTCTTTTGGCTCAATTTTTAAAAAAAATAATAATTTTATTTATCGTTACTAAGGCAGATGTGACAATTAATCGTGATATGAATTTCAGGTCTTATAGCCCGACCCTACTACTTATTCAACTGCGTTGCACAACTGCAACGTGCTACATCAAAAGAACACAGGAAATAGCCGTAACTTTAACTGGATAACATCCAGCAACAGCTTCTCACCTAAACTTGTCCTTTTCAATACAGTAAGTGTGACATGATTGTTTATTGTGTTTCCTCCAAATATTTTCAGGAGCGGCAACACTGTTGAAGGTCGACACAAATATCAGAAACACTAGGTGGCAATGTGTGTGTGCTTCTCTCGCTTTGTCTGCAACCACACGTCACTTCGATCAAGAAGGTGTGTCTCAGCAGAAACAAGTTATATTTGATCACCACTGTAGAATAACAGAAGAAGCTGCGCTGACTCTAAAAAGAGGCGGTTGTCTGATGGTTTGTGCAGCCAGAGCCATGAGTTACCTTGCTCCTCACATACTGTGAGCTACCCTAACCAGCAGTTGTGCAGCTTAAATCAAAATAGATTACTAGAGACATAAATCTGGTAACGTAAGAAAGACAATTATGTTAGGCAGGAAATATATATATCAGAATAGACTACCGCCTAAAAAAATGTAGTTAATAGTAGAAAAGCTCATTTTGTCATTAATTCAGGTGGTCATCTATTCTGATACATATTTCCACAATTCAGTACTTTACTGTTAAGCCACATGTATATAGGTGTAATGGTCCATTCTGATATAAGATGAGCTATTATACCATGATTTTTGTAAGGGTATCCATAGGTTGAGCTGCTGGTTGCTTAGCTTAGGCTTGCAGCAAAATGTCAGAATACCAGTCCTTTTCATGTACTCTATTGAAAAGGACCAGCATAGTTACGCCTGGCTTATGCAGTTCATGTATTCCCTAAAGAGAATAGGTAAACATACAATAGGAACATGTATGCAAGGTAAAGAATTGGAGACAGCAGAACACTGTTTTTACAAACAGGGAGGGAGAGAGAGAAGCCATTGCTAACCACTAAGTTAAAGTAACTAGCAGATCTGAATAGCATGTACACAACTGAAATAACGTGAAGGTTGCCAAAAGAAGGAAGAGTTAAGAGTGCTTGAGCAGAAGTAGTGTAGGTTTAAATGTACAGCATATAACACAGAAACAGAAAAACACAGAAACGCCAGCACATGTGCACGTTTTCCACACCACCAACCTTATCCAATCTGAATCCACTCATATTCACTTGGTTATTATACATATTGACAGATCTACATTATTTGTATTTACCAATTTTGACAGTTAATGCCAAGTGGACCCACTCTCAGCCATGTTTCCTTGTCTACAAACCTTATGCTACATTGAGTAGGGCACATACGTACCTGATCTGGACTGATTCCCATGTTATTCAGGGCGCCGTAGCTTTACAATCAGACTAAACTGCAATTTTGTTTCATTCATTCTGAAACTGTATTCACGTTTCCCAGTTGTGAAGGGAGTTCATATTCTTTTGCCCTAAGTAATCTATAGCAAGTGATGTATCTGTCCCATCGACAACATTTTCAATAGACATATAGCTGTGGTACCAGTTATTGGAAGCAGTTAACATTTTACACATTCATCTAAGAAATAGTGTATGTCAATTAAAGAGTTATATCTGTCAGTTGGCATACAACAGATTTTACAGCTGCATGGAGTTCAATGCTTTTCTCCATTTTTTGTTGCTATATTTAATTGAAGTAGTTAGGCAGTTAGTCAAGTCATGTTTGTTTATGTGTATAGCACCTCTCATAAACAAATGCAGCTCAAGGTGCTTAACATCAGCACAAAAACAACTTAATAAAATCATTTTAAAAACAAGGTTAAAAAACAAAGGAAATACAACTCTTAAAAAATTAACACCAAGTCAGCACACATACAACGTACACACACAAAATTAAAACAGTTTTCCAGCCAGACAGAAAAGGTTTTAAGCTATCTTTTAAATATGGACAGTAGTCAGGTCATCTGGTGGTTTTATTCCAGAGAACAGAACCAAAATAATTAAAAGCTTCCTATGAAGACCTGGATCTTATTCTGGGTACAGTAAGAAGTCAACTACCAGATGACCTGAGGGGTCAGTAATATTGAGGAGCCAAATCATTAAGTGCTTTAAATATACATGAGCCTCTTTCAGGGGGACGTTTTGATAAAAATCACGAGCCTCTTTGAAAGGACATTTGAAACTAATGATCTATGAGTCGGGCATGAGCCGGGCATGAGTCTTTAAGGGGACTTAAATTGTTAAAAATATATGTGAGCCCTTGAGGGATGTTTGATAAAATTTATGAGCTTCCATTGGGAAAACGTATTGAATCTGCTCAAAAATGAACCCCGAGAAAAACATTTATTGTAAAGAGAAGTAGGGAGAACAGCAAGAGTGTTTTGTGTGCACAAGAATGAGTAAGAAATAAGATAGGAAGGGAAAGACAACCTTCTGATAAAGTTTACCAATATTAAAACACGCATTTCGGTTTTGATGGGGGATTGATTGGTTGATTGATGGGCGTGCAGTTTTTCTCTGTTTTTTACTCTTTGCCTCTCTGTGTGTGTGAGAGGGAGTGAGTAAGAGCGCTACCCCCTCCCTTCCCTCTTGGTTAGAGACTGAAGAAGGAAAAAAAAAAACTGACGAACTGGGGCTTAGAGTAAATGGACAGTCTTTAAGGACATTTGAGTCAATCTGAAGTAGAATAACTTGGAGAGTTAAGATATTATTGATTCTCTGAAGTTTGCAAATTTATTTCACTTTGTTACAAATTGTGGAAATACAGTGGTTTATAATTAATTTAAATAGGAAACTAAAGAGAGGAAAAACCTAAATAAACTTTAATAAATTTGATTTGATTTGATAAGGGAGTATAAGGAAGCCATTACAATGTCGAAGAAGGACACCAAAACTTCGAAAGCAATTACTCCGGTTGATGTTGTGCAGAAGATTAATCCCCTAATTAAAGGTGCAGAAAAAATGTCGGAAAAGTGGCATAATTATTGGCCTGAAATTGACCAACCTTGGCTAGAGGAAGGGGCACTCAACCCAGATGTAATTAAAACAATGCAGGTGCTTATATAAGACGGATAAGAAGAAAGGTAAAAAGGGACAGAAACGCAAAGAAAAAAGACAAACAGGGCTTGGCATTCTCCAGTTCTTTGAAAATGAGGGACAGAAATTATTGGAAGCTGCAAAATATAAGAGGGAGAAAGGCGCAGAAGAAATAGAGAACAACGCAAAAGAAACAGAAAAATTAATGGCAGAAACTAATTCACCATTCTTACATACAGCCCCAAGAAAGAACCCCCCACATTATAGGAAGGGGGTGACGTTTGAGGAGATTTATCCCCTGCTTCCAGTGATCAGTCAGGAGGGAACTATCACATTGCAGATGAGAATGAGCGAATAATAGAAACGGGAAGAGCGGAGACAACCATAAAGATGTATCCAAGCATCAAAAATATAAAGAAAATAGCTTGTTTGGAAACTTAGGGTGAAAGGAATTTGGAAATGATGATCAGAGTCATTCGGATGAAATCATGGGTGGATATGACCCAGCAGTCAGACGGATACTGGCTAAAGCAGAGAGGAGTCAAAACGTGCAGGAAAAAGAACCGAGAAAATGACAGCTCTGATGAAAGTGAGAATGAAAACAGCGATGGAGACTCAGAAAGCAAGGGTTCATCGTCTTCGAGAGGGTTTTTCCAGAGGACATATAGTACCAGATATGGAGAAGGAAGATGGCAGACTTTAAGAGAGGTTGAGGAAAATATCGATCAATGTATTTTTGACATAAACAATTCTACCAGTCTAGAAAGCCAGGAAGCACTGGAAAATCAATTACAGGAATTGCAGCTCGCTAAGAAAGAGTTACGGAAAAAAGACTCTAAAAAGTCAGACACTATGAAATATTTATTATGCCCAAGAATGGGAAAGCCAACAGATAAGATGTGTCCAGTGGTTATTCGAGGACAGAATCTAGAGTGTAAGCCTTTGCAGAATACAGATATGTCAGATATACTTGAGAAGCTACCTACTCTTCAAATTGGAGCGCATCCTTGGATTTCAAAATTGGAAGAGATTATGGTGGGAACACAGTCGGCCATAGGAGATATTAAGAGACTTTTGGCTAACCTCTTTGGGGTCCCAGCTATGGAAGAGATTTTACAGAAAGCTGGACTAAATCTATATGTGGGAACTTCTGTGAATGATCCAGAGTTGCTTGCTGCAAATAGAGGTCGTGTGTGGAGAGCGCTCAGAGATACATTTCGAACAAATGTACATCCTGATAATATCCTTATTGAACCACTGGGACAGGAAGAGAACCCAAGGGCTTATGTGTCAAGGGCCCATCAAGTGTGGAGAAATGTCACAGGAAATGACCCGGATTTGAATCAGATGGAGCAATCAATTTTGCAAGTGAAAATACAGAAGGGGTTGCCCCTACCAATTGATACGGACAATCGGGTTTGAGGGAGTTAAACAGCTGATTCCTCTCACGGAACCTATTGAGCTCTGCTATAAAAACCAGAAAACTACAATACCAATATTGGTGTCAGAATACACACCCATCGCACTTTTGGGAAGAGATGCTTTGTGCAGATTGAACTGTACAATTAGGTGTACAGCGGACAGCTGTCTGGTGGAAGTGCCAACAGATATTTGTTGCCAACTATTGATGACAGTGAAGACTGAAGCTTCTTCATTGTTTTGGATTGGAAATCCTAGTCCGAATCTTCTGGAGCCAGTCAAACTGTGGGAGAAATTTATTGTAGCAAATATGCCTGACGCAAAGCTTCCAGAGTATCCTTTTCATTGTACACTCAAGTATTACAAGGATGCTGCCAAATCAAATCCAGAGGAGTGGTTGAATCGTCAACCAAAGTTCAGTTTGTGCTGTATAATTTTGGGACCACAAGGAGCAGCTATGAAGATAAATAGAAATGATTATTGGATAAAGAGTATGACATTGAGAAGAGTGTGCCACATGTGACTTTGATGATATCTGAAGAATATGAACGTAGGAGAAATTATAGCAGAAGCAGAGGAAGCGTTTTTTACTCCGATAATAGGGAACCTTGCCCTCTGGAGGAGTGTAGATCAGCGGTTTATTAAGATTATAATCTCTGCTCAAGGACAGGGACAACCACAGACACAATTTCAATGTCAAGATGGTCTACGAGAGAGGAGATGCTGCGACAAGTTCAAGAGTATTTGTGGTCTTGACATAGTACTGACATAGGACTTGTGAAGTCAGCCCAACCAGTGAAAGTTGAGCTCCGACCAGAAACCAAACCACCTTGGAAGAACCTTGGAAGTATCCACTGAGAGAAGAGGCAGTCTAAGGGATTGAACCACAAATTGAAGGACTATTGAAAGCAAATGTTTTGAAGATAACCCAGAATCCCCAGAGCAGTACGCCTCTATTGCCCGTGAAGAAACCAGATGACTCTTATCGCTTGGTACATGATTTAAGAGCAGTGAATGAAGTGGTGGCTGATTTTCCAGCAAATGTGCCAGATCCGCATATTTTGTTGGCCCAAATCCCTCCAGAGGCGACACATTTCACAGTGTTAGATCTGTGTGGGGCATTTTTCAGTTTTCCGCTTGGTATAGACAGTCAAGGTTTATTTGGATTCACGTACAAGGGACAGTTCTATGAGTACAAGAGATTGCCACAAGGTTTCAAACAGAGTCCTCACATTTTTAATAAAGTATTGAAGGATTACTTGGAAGGAATAGATCAGATACTGACAAGCATTTTTGTTAAGTATGTGGATGATATAATCATCTGTTCACCGGATAAGGAAATATGTCACAAGGATTCAATTAAATTGCTACAGATACTGGCAGAAAAAGGGCATAAGGCTTCTTTGAAAAAGTTGCAGTATTGTCAGGAGAAGGTAGTTTATTTGGGTCAAACAATAACGCAAGGACACAGAAATATTTCTGACAGTAATTTAGGAGCCATTCGAAAGGCTCCAAAGCCCAGAAGAGTAAGAGAAATGATGACATTTCTTGGAATTGCTGGTTATTCTTCAGCATGGGTAGAAGAGTATGCTAGCCTAACAGGGCCTTTGAGGGCTATGATTAAAGACACTGGGAATGCCCAACTTCATTGTAATCTTTCCTGGACACATGATGGCCTTTTGGCATTTGAGACGATTAAGCAGAAGTTACAGGAGGCTCCAGCGCTGGCGCTTCCAGACTACTCTAAGAACTTTTTGTTGCATGTGTCTACTTCCACTGGGGGTAAATATGCATGTGCAGTTCTTTGTCAGCCGACAGGTATGGGGACAAATCGTCAACCCATTTCCTATTATTCCACTGCCAGAAGTAGAGCTGGGGTTACCATTGCACTACAGAGCCATGGTGGGAGTTTCCTTAAGAATAATCTGTTATGATGGGTTATCCAGTGACAATTCTTACCCATCATAGTCTCAGGAATCTTTTGAACTATGGCAAATACACATTGACTATGCCTAGACTCGGAGACTATCACAGGCTCTTAGAGCAGGAAGATGTCAGCCAAGCGAGGTGTGCCACGGTAAATCCAGCTGAGAATTTGCCAACTCCAGATGATGGTGAACCACATGATTGTGTTCAAGAAGCAGAGAAATACTTGAGGCTCAGGTCAGATTTGCAAGCTCTCCCATTGCATAAGCCAGACCTGGAGTTTTGGACTAATGGATCCTGCCATCGTGTAGGAGATAAATTGAGTGCTGGCTATGCAGTGGTAAGAGCCAAGGGAAGTGGATTTGTTGTTGAAAAGGCTGAAGTAATACCACAGCCTGCGTCTGCACAGCTTGCTGAACTTGTGGGGCTAACTGAAGCATGTCTGTTGGTAGAAGGTAAACGAGTGACGATACATACAGATTCTGCATATGCACATAATGTGTGTGATTTGTTTGGATCGGTATGGAAGAACCATGGCTTCAGATAGATAGTTCCCCAATACAACATCATGCTCAGATAATGAAACTTTTGCATGCTATGATAAAGGCTAGAGAAATTGCGATAGCTAAATGCGCAGCTCATGAAGCGGATTTGTCAAGAGTCACACAGGGCAATAAAGCAGCTGATGAAGCTGCAAAGACAGTCACAGGAGCAGATAAATTGGGCAAAGTTCTTCTGGTCACTCATGAGGTGGACCTGGAAGATAAAATTACGCTCAGAGATGTGATCTTAATGCAAGAAGCAGCTTCTGCAATGGATAAACGGTTGTGGCTGGACCAAGGTGCCATCCAAGATTCTACCGGTCTGTGGTGAAATCATGAGGGGCTGATGGTTGCACGTCCAGATCTGCTAGGTCTGCTGATTCAGGAATCACACAGATTAGCTCATGTCACAAGGGGGGAAGTTAGGAGAAAAATTACGAAACAGTATGGGTTCTGAGCACCATACTTACTTGAGCAGGTTGATTATGTCATAGGCAGGTGCATCATCTGCCTGAAAAACAATGTTCGGAGGGGTGCGACGGTTCCTCCTGGCCACATTCCAACTCCGAGAGGTCCTATGAATTAGTTGTGGACTTTGTTGACATGATAAAACCAGTGGGAGGTAAGAGATATATGCTAGTCGTAGTGGACAGATTTTTGCGATGACCTGAGGCTTGTCCAACCAAGCGGAAGGATTCTCAGTCTGTTGCTAAGTTTTTGTTTAGAGAGGTCATGTGTAGATGGGGACTTCCGGATCGGATATCTTCAGACAATGGAAAAGAGTTTGTGGATAAAACGGTGATTGATTTTACAAAAACTGGGAATTAAACAGCGTCTAGGAGCAGTTTATCACCCGCAAAGCCAAGGAATTTGCGAAAAAATTAATGGCATTTTGAAAAACCGAATCATAAAAAAATAAGACAACACATGGGCCTAAATTGGATAGCGGTGCTTCCACTGGCCTTAATGGTGTGTTGCTTGAGTGAGCTGCGTGATTTGCGTATGACATCCCATGAGTTGGTCATGGCCAGGCGAATGCCAACGCCTTGTTTGCAAACAAGCGGAAAGGGTCCAAGTCTGGCCCTTTTGGAAGATGACATGCGAGCATACGTGACATATATGGCGACTCTGCATAAAAGAATTTCCTCGTATGTCTCTGACAGGCAAAGACAAGAAGAGGTGCAAGAGTGGCTTGATGAGCAAAAGAGGAGCACAGTGCAACCTGGAGACAAGGTGTTCGTGAAGGTGTTTAGAAGGAAGTGGTTTAACGAACGCCGTGAAGGACCATTTGAAGTTGTTCGCAGTACTGGAACTGCGGTCCAGGTTAACGGATCTCCGACGTGGTATCATTTATCGCATTGTGTCAAAGCACCAAGAGAAGAGGCGCCGTGCTCGCAAAGCAGAGATGTTGAAGGCTTAAGAGAGCCAGATGAAAATGTGGAACGACATGCAGAAGGAGCAGAGGTCCATGAAGACCTCCAGGCTGAAGAGCCATGTTGGGGACAATGGTGATGACCTTGAGGACACTTCTGATGATGCCAGGGATGACTTTGCAGTCAATGGACAGGAAAGAAAATTTGATGACATTGACAATATGTCCCAGAAACAGCAGAGCCCATTTCTGTGGGGTATGATGCATCAAAGACACCAGAGGGCTGTGAATCCACTTCAGGGGAATCCAGAGATTCAGTCAGATGAAGGAGTGAAACCTGAGGAATTTGTTAATGGGACTCAAAAGCCTATGTTGCAAATAGAGATTAGTATTAATGAATCTGAAATTCAGGAATCAATTGTGGTAGAGACTGATGTAATTTCATCTGTAACAACCCAGAGGATTCTGTCAGACATGACCAACGACCTTGATGACCTTGCTGACTTTGACCTGACACCAGACGACGTGACTGAATCCTACTGAGCATTACAGAAGAGAGAAACTAAGTGGAAAGCATATGGATTTGACTCTTCGGTGTTACAAATTTCAGACCCATGGGTAGGTAGAAATTTATGGTTTCTACAGTTGACTCATTCTGTAAGATCAGTTAGGGACTTGAATTGTCCATGTGTGGTGAGAGTTTCACCACCAGGCACATGGCCTGCAATTGGAGACGGTACCAGAACTGCTGCTTCCTAAGTTTCAATCTTATGTGCTATCGTGGTTGTTGTATCAACAGATGTCAGGAGAAGATAGAGTTATTGCCTTATCAGCACATCTGTTTAGACCAAGACTTGACTGCTCTTGGCTGGGAAACTTGCCATATGTAAATTTACTTGACAAACATGAGGATGTGAAGGCTGAAAGCTATTTTTGTTCGGATGAAACGCATAATGGCCCTGGTATGTTTATGGGAATAGCAGACTGTGATAAATGTAAGACGCAATTTAATGGGTGTGTTGATGGTTTATATACAGTGACCTTTCATACATCACAAAGTAAACAGAGTAGCATTTTGATGGTTTGAAGAACCAAACTTTGCCTGCAAATGTGAATATAGGGAATTTTAGAGACATTTGGTGGGTTTGTGGTGAAAAAGCATACTTATTTCTGCCATATAGATGGAACGGATGCTGCTACAATGGCAAGATTAAAGGTTCCATATGAAGTTCTTGCGGTCCAGAAGGGACCAGCACCTGATGAGGTCAAACCTACTGCTGCTCCTGGCAGCAGGAAAAAAAGGGAATTGGCACATTTTCATAACCTGGAGTTCTACCATTGAAGGATTGGTCTTGGAGAGAAATGGTGTATAGGACTATTTCCGTGGTATGGTGTAACATTTTTGGCTGATCATATTTATAATATCAACTACACTTTACATTTTTGCAAATGACACTATAAAAGGGTTTGAATACTTGTCAAATACTCAAAGGAGTCACAGACTGATGTTGCTGAAACATGATATGGCTCTTGATTATACTTTGGCCAAACAAGGTGGCCTATGCGTGGCTTTGAACTTAACTGGTGATGCCTGTTATACTTTGATTCCTGACAACTCTGATAATATCACTAGTGTTGTAAAAGCTTTGAAGCACATTAGGGATGCGTTTGGTGCATTGCAAAGAGCTGGATGGTCTGCTAATGCTGGGTTACGAGACAGATTTGGAGTGTTAGGTGCAGCGTTGATTCAGATTTTGATGGCAGTACTTATATCACTGTGTGTGATGTTTTGCTTTTGTACACTGCTACTGACCTTTGCGAAAGCTATGATATTAAAATGGGTAGGAGTTGTGATGCCTGGACATAAGGTTCAGATGCTAGTATTACATAAGACTAACCCAGATGACGAAAATGAGGAACTGGTGGTAGAATGCAAATTGATTAGGAAATATCCTTTGTGAATATATAATCTCATTATACTTTATGCATTTATTCTTGATATTATTTAGTTATTTTGTAGTCTCTTACTATAGAGTGGTATAATCAAGGGGGGAAATGGAAATGTGAATGTTGGGAAACTTGGGATAATGTGAAAGTATGATATTGTGAATTTCAGATCTCATTATAATGTGATAATCTGTATCTGATGTTTTTTCTTTTTGCAAGATACTGGTTGGTGTTTTCTTTCTTTTCTCCTAGAATTGTATTGGGGAAAACCACTGTGAGGGTGGCTGACTGTTCAGGGACCCCGAATTTCTCAAACACTTAAAACAAGGACAGTGGAAAACGGATGAAGGGCCCTGAACAAGGACACTGTGGAAATAAAATGTGTGAACTCAAAACACCATCAACACTACAACGAGAGTCAACGCTGCTGAGGAGCTGCAGTGTGATACCTTCTTATGTCTTTTCTTATATATATATACATTCTACAGTGTTACATGTAATCTGTGATATTGATAATATTTGAAGTAGGACATTTATATGCCAGTGAGTCCAAAATTATATTTTGCTTTACTAGGGGATCTTTTCACTTTAATTGCTTTAAGAATGTTGTTCTGTGTCAGTATGTAAATACACTGGGACCTAATTTATTTTCTTTTTCTCGTAGCTTAGGGAGATTGGTGCTAGGCGGGGAAAGGTCCATTGGAGGGTCAGATGGGACGACCAGCCTGAGTTTGGAAGTTATTTGGTTTTATTTTCTGAGGATTCTATATGTATTTGCTTAAAACATATTTTTCACAAATCCTTTTATCTAAATTGGCTTGGAGCACTATATGTGGTCGCTTAAGGCAGCGAGGGCCTTGAGAAGAATTTCCTGTTTTGATTGATTGAGAAAACTTGTGATAAAGGAAGCTGCCTGACAGGTTTTTGCTCTCACTCCGCAAATTTGTTGTCTTGCCAAGGTTAAGCTGCAGCCAGGAACTGTCATTCTTGGTACATTTGTAAACATGCATGGGTAATTCCTTTCCTTTTTTTTAGGCTCTGCAAGCCTCAGAGGGGGGAAATGAGGTGTATGCAGAGATAAATTTCTGTTTTCATGGAGGCCCTAGATCGGGCGGACTCAGAGGATGCCTCGCATTCTGAAAAGGGAGATAACAATTTATGATTAAAACCATATGTTGGTGATGTGCCCTAGGAAGATAACGGCCTTATTTAAGAGTCAGTGGTCAAGGCTGAGGGGAGAGTGGTTCATTGGCTTTCACACCCTCTCACAAGCAGATCTGCTGATGTTTGATTTGATGCTGTACTTCTTTGTAATAAACCTTTATATACAATCTAGACGGTGTCAGCGGAGTCTCCTTCATCCTCTTCACATCATCATCACCACCTAATAAACTACAATGTGCACCGCACAATCCAAGAAAGCTAGGGTATTTCCACTGACATCCTCACGAGTGAACTTGATGTTGCTGTCCACTGCATTGATGTGTTCAGTGAAGGATTCAACTTCTTGGGTTTTGATTTTGACCCAGGCGTCACAGGGTGCTTTATTCATCTTTGAGCAGTATTCTGCAGACTAAACGTATATGACATTACTACACTCTTTTTGGCCTCCTGGGAAGAACTGTGGCAGTTATTTGGTTTGGTAGGTCAGCACTTAAGTCCAGAAGGGCATATTTCAAAATCTATTTGGTGGTTTGACATGACATGTTTTGACAAAATTCATGCTGCTTAAAGGATGAAACCTTGTTAATGTTGGTGACCCCGTGACCTTCCCTATGGTGCCACCAGCAGGCCAAATTGTCAATCTCATAATTAAAGAACCATAGTTTCCTGGGGCACTGCGTCATATTTTAACGTGGTGTGAAATCGATAGGTCGCCGGGAATTCCCAGAACCATATTTTAGGCCTCATACCAAGTGCCAAAACTAAAGAAATTGTAGTGACTAAAGATGTGGAACCAAGTAGAAGGATGTATTCTGGGGGCAATGAGTCGATTTAAAATGGTCTGAAGTCTACAGGACCTTGGGGAGTCCCTGAAGGGCTAAGGAGGCTAAGGAGCTCCACCAGAGCTAGAATACGGAGTATGTCAACTCATATATAATCACACTGATACCACACTGATACTACTGCGAATAGTTAAGCAAGTAAAAGATGACCTGATTTCCTAAGGGGAAAAGTTAAAGATGACATATTTCTTTAATATTCTAAGCAAGATAACTTTTTAATTTTCATCTTTTACTTTCAAAATAATAAAAATGGAAAAGGGCTGAAAAAAAACTTTGGGCACCCTGCATGGTCAGTACTTAGTAACACCCTCCTTAACGAGTATCGCAGCTTGCTTTTTGTAGCAGTTAACAGCCTTTCAGTTCTGGTTTGGGGGATTTTCGCCCATTCTTCCTTGGGCCATGTTGCATGCACTGCTCTTCTTATTGACCACTCAAAGTGCTTTACACTTCTGCAACATTCACCCATTCACACACACAGACAGCGTTTTTTTATACACACACACATTCACACACCAATGATTACATCTGAGGCACTTGGGATTCAGTATCTTTCCCAAGGACACTTTGACATGCGGACTAGAGGAACTGGGGATTGAACCATTGATCTGATGCTTAGTGGATAACCTGCTCTAACACCACAGCCGCGGTAGTGAAATGTTCCCCGTGCCACTGGCTGCAACACAAGCCCAAAGCATGCACCCCAATGTGACTATTCACAGTAACAGAATTTTATACCATGGATGCCCAAACACTTTCAAGCAACTGCATATTCTGCAGAATTTTTAATGACAGTAGACAAAAAGTGAATGCTCCACAAAAATATCTAGACAGCTGCACTGAATTATTTATTATTATTACTTGTTAGTTTTAGTTTAGAAATAAATTATTTGTTACTTCATCAAACATTTCAAGTACATGGAGCAGCACACCAAAATAAACCCTTTAATAAGTTCACAAGTCACAAACGTCTCTGTAAAGTACTGTCTCGGGTCAGCCTTGACAATTTTCTGTGCTGGTCCTAAAAGGTTGTTCTTATTGGGAACAAAGACCAATTTAAATACAAATCCAGTCACACCCAAATACCGTCATATGGCAGAGGTTAAGTTGTGACCTCAAAAAAGCTCCATTTGTAAAACCAATTGGTAAATATAAGTTATTTTGTTAGTAGAACTCTTTTTGTAATTTTAAGCTACTTCCTTGTAACATGTAAACATGTCTTAGGGGACACTGGTGTAAGATTACAAAGACATTATGTTATGCCTTGACAATATGGCTCCATGGCGAAACTAGAGTCACATTTATTAAATTACGCATTTAATAAACTTACTTTGAAGTAAGGAACTAGATTGCCTTTGTTATCTACTTCTGTTTGCTTGAAAATTTAAAACAATTCATGATTAAATTAATTCATGATTAAATTATCTATTTGTATTTTTAAATTTGACATGGTGTCTTCTTCTAATGTGGGGCTATAATTCATCTGTTTTAAACTAATATTTTGTTTCATTAATTCACATAGTTGGCATTTTTAAATTTATTAAATTCTCCTCATTTAAATTTGAAGAAATCTTTTGCTGTCTGTTTTAGTATTTTCCATAATTTAATTTCAGATTTAAGAATATTTAAGAATACTTAATGGAATTAATTTTTTAATTTAATGTCTTAACTAAGTTATTATTTCTTTATCATTTAAGCTCTCTGTATTTAATTTCCAGAAATCTCTGGTAATAGAAGGACTAGAGGACAAAGATGTTTTAACTAATAGATGATATGAGAAATAATTTAAGACAATATCATGAGGACATTAAAGCTAATAAGTGGTTTGCTTTTAGAATCAAATCTGGTGAACTTGATCCCAAAGTTTGCTCTCTGTACTCAGTTTAAACACAGTGGTAATGTGATATCTCTCACCTGTATAAATACCCAGAGCATTCCAGGTGGGGATTATAAAGAACTGGAGAAGGAGAAAAGTGTAAGTTTCATGCAGACAGAGTTGCTTTTCTCCTTTAAATGAGATCCTCTTTTCTTACTGACAACTTGAAAGTTATTTTTCTCCAAGATTCAACCATCGTAGGAGCTGTGATCTCATGTGGGAGAGAAGGAACCTGAACTGATTTCCTGAACTTCCTGTTGGTATTGAAAAATTGTCATACAGTAACTTACAGATGGTCCCTAACTTAATGTGATAATGGCGAGTTAGGTAAGCTGTTTTCCAGAGGTCTTTTGAACTCAATATCTGTTGAATATCCAACTTCAGACAGATTTCACCACAATACTTTAACCGAGGAACAGAGAGAACTGCTGCAATTGGAAAGTTGTGGGGGTGACCCTGTTGCTATGAATGAGATCATGTTTCATGAATGAACTTATTTGCTGTTGTGATGACTGGTGTTTTACAGGTGACCTGTCTGTGTCAGTGAAGAAGAAAATACTCATTAATTACACAGGAGTGTGATGAACAAATTAAATTAAATTTAGATTAGATTTAGATAGTTTTATATAGATTACATACATGGGACAAAGTAAAATATTAACTTGTCAACTATATTGGCACCGATTACCATCAGTATGTGATCATTTTTCCAACTGACAAAACAAATCATCAGACTTTTATGTGGTAATTATACATATAGCCCCAATTTGATTGGACAATCCAGCAATATAGTGATGAAATCACATTTGGTTAGTTATTGATTGCAGTTGATTATTATTTAATGTATGCTTTATGAACTGTTTTTGCTTTAATGAATAATTCTGTCACATGGCTTGGGAATGGCTGGAAAAGGCTGAAAACATCAGCGCTGCTACCTGTATTTTACCATGGCCATTTACCATGTCCAAGTAGCATTAAGATGAGAAAACCATAATCTCCGCTGTTATTGAATTAGTTCAATTTGTTGGTGAGCCAACTGATTCCTTATTAAATATCTGCCATCAAAATATGGTTTTAAATGCTCATTATCATTTTATCTCTTCAGAACATTGATGCAATGAGTAGCATTACCTGAAGCACATTACCGACTGTGAGCAGTTCGTAGTGACTCAGGAGTCCTCTGAAAAAACTTTTCACAGACTGAGGTGCTATTTGTAGCGCAAAAGGCTTTGTGAATTACTTTTAGAAGTTAGGGTTGACATTGAAACCTACCTGTTTGTGATTGTAGATCTTTTCTTCTAGATGCATTATTTGTGTAATTTATGAGTATTTGTTATAGCTATTGCTGTTTACTTGTAGAATTAACATTTAGTATCGCAATTTGATTCATATTTATTAGAGTACCTTTATCGATCATTATTTTCATTTGTGTTTTAGCTACAAATCACCTGTAACAGTGACCAAGCAAAGCGAAATGTAAACCCTTTAATGAGACAATAAGCAATTGAACAGCACTCCTTGTACTTTGATTGGTGTGCCAATGCAGATTGTCTTTAAACTAAACCCATCTACCACAAAAGTTTTTACATGGTCCTTCGAGCTGGAGAGCATAGGCATTGGGAATGGAAGAGGGAGAGCAGCGTGATGATGATGAAGG
Organism: Xiphias gladius; assembly: GCF_016859285.1. NCBI lineage: Eukaryota > Metazoa > Chordata > Actinopteri > Istiophoriformes > Xiphiidae > Xiphias > Xiphias gladius. The sequence continues at coordinate 216,999 of NC_053415.1, read as the reverse complement.
ACCAGGCAGGAAGCAGCAGTGTTAAGCACGTTCAAAAACGTGCATGTCAATTACTGGTACACCAGTATGATAATTACATTACCAATGTCCCAGCCAGAGCATGCTCAGAATCAGCCCCTCAAGGTGCCATCGCCCCCCCCCTCACAAATGACTCCTTGCGTCAGTATCCTTATGACACAAACCAAGCTAATTAATAATACAGTAATTTCCTTCTCCCATTATGGCCACCAGCAACAATACATAACCCCCAATTGTAAGCAGCCCCCCTACCTGGGTATAAGCCACGTGCTGAGGGACCCACCTTTTCCATTTTCAATAAGAAGGACCCCCATGAATACGCAAGCCTTAAGCAATGAGCAGCTGAGCTTGCCTGGTCTTCCCAAACACAACATATGTTCATATTTTACAGGCATGCAGCCCGGCCAAGAACCCATTACATGCTAGTTGATTTTGTTACACGGATTCAGGGTGAGGGGTGGTGCAGTGGTTAGCACTGTCGTGTTACAGCAAGAGGGGTCAGAACCCCAGTTCGGCTAGGGCCTTTCTGTGTAGAGTTTACATGTTCTCCCTGTGCCCGCCTGGGTTTTCTCCAGGTACTCCGACTTCCTCCCACAGTCCAAAGACATGCAGCTTAGGTTAACTGGCAACTCTAAATTGATGGAGTTGTGAGTTTGAGTGTGACTGGTTGTTTGTCTTTATATGTCGGCCCTGCGATAGACTAGCGACCTGTTCAGGGTGTAGCTGACATAAATTGACATTAATTGTACACTTGACCCAATCACCCTTTTGATGAATTTAAATTAGTTACACAAACAAAGTAAAAAACAAATAAGACTCACCCGTGCTTACTTTTTAGTAGTCACATGACCTGAATTAACCACTCAGTGATGGTTTTACTGCATAAAAAGGGGCAGATTGCTCTAAATTTCTTTTTCACAATGGACCAGAGAGCTGCCTGAGAGCATCAGAAATACTATTATCAAAAACATAACAATTCCAAAGGCTAAGAGGCAATCACCAGACAGGCCCATCTGTTTTCGATGCCAAGGTGTGGGGCACGTAGCAAGGATGTGCAGGGGGATGCCAGGACAAACAGGTATGCTGGCACTAGGGAGGCTGGTTGTGCTAGTACAACTGTCATTATCATTGGGAATTGGTTTGTGTCTGTTGGATACTGGGTCCAGTGTATCAGTTATTAGGGACAGTCTTTTTCGACTGCATTTCTCCATCATGGGTGATGGTTCTTTGAAGGCATGTGTGTGGCTCAGTTTGAAAGGGGCTAATGGGACACCTCTCCCATATGCGGGGTATTTGTGACTTAATGTGGAAAATGCGGGGGTGGTGTACCCCCAGTTTGGGCTGTTGGTTTTGAAAGACTTCCGATGATGTAACATGGGAAAAAATTAAAATGGTGCCAGGCATAATAAGGATGAATATAATAATAAAAAACGCAGAGATTCCCCATCTTGTCCTTCTGGTCTTTCACACCTTCCTCTGCCACTAATAAAGGTTTTCGCTAAGGTGCTGGCCTCTTCACCAATTGTAGTACCTGCGGGGTCCATGTGCCTTGTTTAACCTCAGGGGTTCAGAGTAACAACTGCAGGGAGAAAAACTAATACTCCTTTGTTGTTAACATTGGTCACGAAGATGTGTGCTCAAATCCACAAACTCTCTTGGAATGAATTAGTGTAGCGAATGTGGTGGGAGGGGGTTTTAGCCCTGTAGCATTCCAGGAGGTAGGGCCAAAGGAAGGGGAGGTTTCTGTAGACATGCAGGGGGCCACAGTAGAGCAGCCATCAGCAGGGGTACCCAAGTTTCCATTAGATTTTAACTGTCCCCATTTAGATTTGGAACGTTCAGCTCAGGTGAGGAATTCCTGGATGAAACAAACATGTGATTGTTATATGAGATTCCCCTGTTAGAGTTACCCCAGTTAGCAGCATCAGCATAGGCTTTCACCAAGGAAGTATGAGGAAGTTAAAGCTCATCTAGTACAGCTTTTACAACAGGGAGTTATTACGGAGAGTTGCAGCCCATACTCCTCATTTATATTGACTGCACGGAAGAAGGACAGGACCCTGAGGATTATCGCTAATTTCACCTCAGTTCCCATGCTGTTTTATGCAGATTTCAGCAAAGCTTTTTATTTGGAGACTGATGTTAGCCATCAGGGGCTGGAGGCAGTGTTGTCACAGGACAATGAGGGGGGCCAAAGGCCAGTGGCTTATGCAAGCTGAGGGCTGCAGCACTCTGAGAGGAACATGGACAACTATAGTGCCATGAAGTTGGAGTTGTTGGCCTTGAAATGGGCAGTTAATTTCTGAGACTATCTACAGCAGTAGAAATTCACAGTGTTCACTGACAATAATCCCCTAAGTCAACTAGCAACAGCAAAGCTGGGAGCAATGGAGCACAGATGGATGTCAGAGCTACCCCAGTTCAATTTCGAATGGCAATACCGGCTAGGAAGGCAGAATGCCAATGCTGGTGGATTGTCAGCCAGCAGACCCTTCCTTTGGCACCACTGATGATTTCTCCATAGGCAGTTGGGGCAGAGGGGTGTCTGCCTGTGGCTGTTGCGGGTTGATTTGGAATAAAGTAACAATTCTAATTACTGTACTTAACTTTCACTTGATAACTTTAGAAGGGGTTTGCGTTGGACAAACAACACAAAACCTCCAAAAATCTTGCAAATTCTGAGTATTTATTAAGTTATAAAAAATATTTTATATATAAAGAATTTAGCTCTTCTGATTCGAATTGTTGTTGCCTTGTCTTACATAATAGAAGAGCTACAGGTTTGCGTGTATTGGGGTGCTGCAGCTACATTTGTTTTTGGGTGCAGAGCTGTTTTGTATGGTAGCTTAGTTGGAAATCATACTGGCAACATACTGAATATGTTGTTCCTTTTATGTTTTAAGGGGGAGTTGAACAGATTAACTGTGAACTGACTCACCCTGAAAGACGTAGTGGATGCATTTTAAGTTATGATACAAATAAACTGTGCCTGTTAAGAAATATTTGCATTTGTTGGTGGGGAATTAACCTGGGACAACATTACACAGAGTAAAGATACACGCAAGATAAGAGTTTGGAGTTTATGTGTTAAAGTTTTCCTAACAAGATTAAACTAAAGCAGTTTACAAGGAGTAACTTGTTGAACTTCTGCTGGGGATGTGATGCCTGTGTTTTACATTCTCAGGTGAGTGTTTGCTAAATAAGTATTTTCCATGCTGTGTTAACTTAACACTATTTCTGTACAGAGAGTGAGAAGTTCTTTTGGTAAGAATTAATGAAATTTTGCATCTTTGCCTTTGGAATTGTGTGTTTTTGTGGTGTTTTGTGATAATGCAGATTTCTTGCTCAGACATTCACAAAAACCAATCAACCAAGTACAACTGAAGTTAAATAAGCTTAAGATACAGTAGGAAAATTTAAGGTAAATGCTGGTATTGTTGCTGTATGATGCTCCTTTTTTTTTTGCACCTTATACTGTTGTGAAAGTGTGTTAGATATTTTAGGTAAAAGCCTCAAGGCTCACTGAAACCCACTTTCAGATTTGTGAAAGCTTTATTCTATTCGTGAAAATGCAAAGAAAAAGGATATTTCATTGCTTTTTTTACATCTAGACCACATCAGACCAGGTACAGGTTCAAAACCACTATACTCAGACCGCTAAAATCTGGACTAGAGAAACCTAGGGAAACCAGAGACTCTTTAAAACACAGTTTCAGATTTGTGAAACTTTTATTGTATTTGCGAAAATGCAAAAAAAAAGGATATTTCATAGCTTTTTGGTATATAGTTCTATTTTCTATGTGTTACCTATTTGGTTTTGACTGCTTTTTCATTTGCTATGAAACACTATTTACAAAAACTTTGTAGTAAAGAAAAATTACCAAATTGAGGAGCATACACTTAACCTGGTCCATTAATAATGTATCACAGTGTAATAAATGGTAATATATTTAAAAGAAAAACACAAAGTTCCTTTGCCAGTTTCTTTACAGAGACTGCAATAAGGTTAATATAGGGATAAAGTTGCAATCTGCTCGAGCTATTTTCTTTAATATGTAAGGCTTGGTCTGTGACACAACCCTTGCTGCTCTGTTGAACACATTCTGGTTGCTTCACATTTCCTGTCATGGGGTGGAGTCTTTTCATCCACACAGTGTTCGACACAACTGTCAACCACAGACCAGAGCTGCATCTTCCTGTTTCTGGTAAGTTTGCTTTTATAAAAGATAGTTTGTTCGAGTAAAGGAATAGTTTTTATGGCTCTTATAACCATCATCACTTTTTATTTTGATATTCTTACAAAAATCTTGTGATTCAAAGAACGTCCTCCAGGAAGACAGGCTTCTTGTTTTCTGGGAGGAAGTTGACTGAATTAACTACTAACTGACACATTTTGAAGAAAAGGTACCAATATTTGTATTTGCAATTTGGTTTCTGTTTTTATGACATGAGCAAAATACAATGCTATTTATGAATTTGAATTAAATTCGTCATTAAAAAATACAGTATTTTGACTGTAGATGTTTCATCATTTACATGAACAACAGACCTAACACACCATCACCTTCGACTTTTTTACCTCTTTACCCTGTGTTCCTCTGCAGTAAGCACCCATAACAGATCACCTTGCACTTTCTATCTCAGGCTTAAATAGTGCTCATGATAAAGCAGAAGATTAACCAAATATATTTGGTAAAATCAGATGTCTTCGCTGAGTCGACTATACTACCAGTGGGGGAAGTATTAGGATATTATTAAAATAACTGTATAATAATTATTAAAAAAAAATTCTGCTTTCAACATGTTACCTCAGTAGGAGTTCAAAGTTATTATTAGCCAAATGTACTTAAATGCCATTAGGCAGCAGAGTGTCTTCTTTCAGTGTTATTCACAGTGTTATATTATTAATTTTTTATCACTGACACAATAATGTGTGTACTTAGAATCATTAGGCAGCAGATTGTCTCCTTTCAGAGTATTATATTATTAATTTATTATCACTGACACACTAGTGCAAACAGGCAATATCAGATCCTTCGTGGGACAGAACGCTGTTCTGAAATGTAACGAAAGATATTGCTTTCATTTCAGTATCATTCTAACTGATGTCTATTTTTAGCTTTAACAGCTCAAACCCTGTTTGCCTTGCTTATCCTCATTTTAACTACTTTCTATGCTCTGTGCAGTTTAATATATGAGTCATATATATCATGTTTTATACCACATTTAATGCTTCTGTTTAAAGCACTCATGGTTCTTCACTAATTTAGAGAAAGATGGTGGTCTTGGTTTAATACAAAAAAGTCAACAGACGTATTTACATCTCCAGTTTTTAAACAAAGCCATGATCTTTCCCTAACCATAATCAAAATGCTTTTGTCACCTAAACCTAACCACACGCTAGACAATGGACATTAACCCTGGACTCTGATGTTAACATTTTGTGCTTTGTACATCCGCCATCCATCAATGATCTGCTCCTACACCTGCTGTGCAGTGCAAGAACATAGAAACTTCTATGTAAACTTTCCCTCCATCTGACACTTAACCCTCCATCTGTTGTTGGTGCATTCTTCCACCAGAGCCTGCTATTCTGGAAGCTTTCCTCAAACTTCCTCCATCCTTTCTTCCCATGAGACCATTAGCTCAAGCATGATGACAGTCCTTGTGATTTTAGACTAGGTGTGAGCACAGGTAGGTCCACCTGATGGGCATTTCTGCCTAACGCACCTCTGACGGTGCCAGCTGCAGGGCCATCAGCCAGGAGGCCCCCCTTCACTGATGTTTGCTCCTTTTATCCTGGAACATCTTGAGGTGATGGAGGAGCAGTAGAGACACCAGCCCCTGCAACGGCCTTAGGATCATTGCTTAACCCCACACCTTGTCCTTTCTTCAGAGCAAGAACCAGAAGCTTCCTTGTTCTGCCTCCTCCACTAGGTCTTTGAGAGACAGCTTTGAACCTGTGATCCCAAGAGACTTCAGGAACCGCAGAAGCTTCTGCAACCCATTTCCATTGGATAGGTGAATGCCCTCCACCCTGCTTGTGAACACACAGCTGACAGCTCTGTGTACTTTTCCTTCTTTCTCTCAAAGGCAGCCTCCATTCCCTCTTCCCATGGAACAGTCGATTCAGCCATAATGACCATCCAAGTAGAGGTAGACCAGAGCACGATATCTGGCTGTAACGAGGCTGTGATGATCTCTAATAATAATGACCTGAATGATAATACTAATCTCCTGGCAGAAGATAACTCTCAGTCACCATGGTGGCTTATTCGGAGCAGCATCAGACTGGTGAATGAATGTTGGTCCTTTTAGTTTTGGCCTGACCTTATTGCCTTCCCCTTCTGGATCTGATGTTATTGCCAGGACCATATCACGCCTTCATCTATACCCTCCCTCTGTCAATGATTTCGTACACTAAGACAAGATGAGCTCCAGGATGGCCATATGTCCACACATCTAACTCTGCCATCGTACAGTATAGTTAATGTCTTAACTTTTTATTAAGACATGCCAAATGCAGTTGGATGTGCAAAGAATATTACAAAATATATTACAGCTCTATTATCGTCTCCAGATGCCAGTCTCCAGATTGTTTCTTGTGAGTAGTAAGAGAATTGGACACTGTAATTGAGCTCACTCTAAAGTGTAGACAGATTGTGTCACAGATCTGTTGACTCAAATATATGGTCATATCAAAGGCCATAGTTACCAGTGTTGTATTGGACTACATCATGCACTGTAAGATTTAAATACCATACAATACAACTGTGACAACTGCTCAACATTTATCCATCCCAGATCTCATCTGATAATGTGTTGTAATGTATTCAGTGAAGTGTCAGCTTTGGTACATGTGTAGTTTTGTTTGTATAGATGAATACAAAATAGATACATTCTGCTTCCTCATGAGCTTGTTTTCAGTCTGAGTCAGAAAGCAGAAACGTACTAATGACCCAACACTTCACTGTTCCCTTTTACCTTGTATGGTGTCAACAGTATGCAGCACAAGCCTCTGTGTACAGGAAATCATTGTCTTCATATTCAGTATCACAAATTTAAGCTCTTAGCTTTTAGCTGTGACAGTGGGAGGATGTTTATAGGATTTAAGCTGAATGACGGTAAGTTTCATATGTAGTTCCCTGACTGCATGACGTTCAGAGGACCTTTGATATTTTAACATCAAATGTTTTGTAGTCGCAGTCATGTACTGCTCATCATAGGTTAACCAACTTACAAAGGGTAAGGATTTGTTTTTTGATTAAATTCTTGTATTTAGACAACTGTTGACAAATTGTCAATGTGCATCAATTTCTACAAGTTTAAAACTCATAACCAACTCTTATAGCAAACTGCCATGTTGTATTTCAGAAGCATTTAGCTATTAGCATTTTAGTATATCTGTATCCTATCATTACTTAGAAGATCTGTTCAGTTGTATCCAAGTAAAGATTACTCTCTTAGACTTTACATTGGTTAGGCCTTGATGATGTTTATGATGTTTATTATTGAGGTTGTAGTTTGCAGTAGTGTTGTACTGGACTACATAATACTGATTGGTGTTTCAAGGTTTTTGTCCTTACCATTTACAAATTTGAGGGATTAGTATATCAGGAACACCTCTGAATATAATGCCATCCAGTACAACACCATTGCTGACCTCAGTAATAAACATATATAGTTAAATGGGCACCTCTCAAATGAGCACCTCAAAACTGAACATTACTATCTTGATAAAGGTAAAATTTTGGCAAAGCTGGATTACATTAGATTTTACAGGTGTACCTAATAAAGTGGTACTTATTACATTAGGCATGTACATATATGATCAGTTTTAGGGCAAGTGGTACCTCTCAACGTTGGGTTTTACCTTTAATTCTGGTTATGTACAAATCCTTTATAAACTTGAGATTCCATAACGATTTGACTGACTGTGATAACCACTCGAGCTGAGTGTCTTTATATTAACACCTAAGGATGTTAAAAAGTAGATTAGCACACTTTCTACCAGTGACTGTCCAGAATATTCTGGACATCTAACTTTATATATAATATATGCAGCATCTCTACCAGGTGGGGACACCTGGTAGAGATGCTGCATATATTTATTTACCATTTAATAGTGTATTATTTATATTGATCTTGTTAGCAAAGCTCAAATTTTCATCCGGATACAACAAGTATAACCGGCTCCACATTTATAAACACAGAGATGACTGTCACCTCCTGTTTGATAGTGCTGACATCCAGTTGTTGCTTGATTTCCAATGTGCTGTTATTGCATCATACTGCAAATTTCATAAATGCCTCTATGATCCATCTATTAACACCCATGTCTTTTCAGTAAAATGCCTGCATGGTATTTAAAAACCGGAAGTAAAATCTAAAACTCTTAGAAGTGCTTTGGGCCACTGAAGATTTTGTGTTACAAATGACAAATGTAAGCAAGGCTAAAACAATATCATCAGTGCCTCAGTGACTCTTACAAGCAAATTTGGGTCAAGGGTCCTCACAAGAAAAAGTGACAGGATCAGTCAAGAGAAATAATTATGACATATGTTTTTCGGGAGAAAATGAGAAAGCCAGATGACTGGTTGTTATAGAAACACAAAGTCTACATATGGAAGAGGCTGTTAGCCTTTACTTGAGGCTAAAAGCTTTTTGGACAAAATAATGAGACCTAAGAGCACAATTCCCTTAGAGATACTGTATATTTGATCTGTTTTTCTAGCTCATACTCTTCAGCAGATCAGCTGATTGGCTATTAATTTTCAAACACATATGAAAAAGAATAATAAATAGAGAAGAGTAGGTTAGGTAACATGAATGTCACAGTCTTTAAACCAAGCTGTCTGTCAGGATAACACCCTCTGCTGATAAGCTTGACACTGCTACAGTTGACTTTTCTGCACTCTTACATTCAGTGCAAACATTTAGCAATAAGGCCAAGCAGGCAGTCTCTACACCTTTGTCAAGGGAATGTCAGACCTTGTAATTGCCCTGATGACTTCAGTGCATTTGATGGTTTGATTTGCGGCCCTACGCAAATTTGCGTTTGGTTGTAAGTATGCATAGCTGAAAAACTCCGCATCATAAGCCGTATTTCGTGAGAAAAGATGGATTAAGGTGAAAATTCAAGGATGTTAGTTTTTCATTGCTATGTGGCTATATTTTAAAGGATTTTTGTTCTTTAAAAACAACTTAATACATGCAGAATTCATTAATTAACACCAAATCTACCAAGTAACAAAGCCAACCCTGGATTTATACTGTAAATGAAAAATTGAAGTCGTTTGAGGGTACAAATTTTGAAATCTTAGTTAACCCTAAGATTGTTTGGTATTTCAAAATTTGTTTCTTATCTTAGAGGTAAATTAAATTTGAAGTATTTGTATTTTAAGGGATTCTAATTTCATAGTGACTGTCAGGACAATGTTGTACTGTATGGAAATCTCACCGTTTTAATTCTATTGAATGTTGCTCTAAGAATAAAAATGTATTTATTTTTTGTCATTAGGGAAATGGATCAGTGTTTGCTGTTTCTTCTGCTCCTGCTGATGGGTAGAAATGGTAAGCCTTATAAAGTTAACATTGCATTATTTATTTACAAATCTTTGAAGCTCAACTAATGAATATTTTTATAACAATGAATCCATGAATTAAATGATTATGTGTAATGCCCAAGGGGTCATATGTAGTAAGAGGCACACAAAATGTACTAAATGTATGTTAAACCAGTTTCTCAATTGCGAGCTAGGGGCTGAAATTAATTCAAGGGCAAAAAGAAAATGGAAATCGCAGAATTAAAGAATGTTCAGGCCAAGTTCTCATTTAGTTTCACGGGGAGCCTTGTTTTTAAAGTTGTAAAACCTGGTCACAGAAAAGAAAACATTTTTCAGGCAGAGTGAAGAGAAAACTAATGCTAAAAGCCTTGATTTAGTTGGGCCAAATGGCTTAAAACATCAGCATCAACAGCTTCGACATCACTGGGTCTTCATCACAGCAGGAATAATAAAAAGACATCACTGTTTTGCCTTTTATTTATTTGTATTTTTCATGATTGATATGATTGTGATTGTTGTTTTCTTTCTTTCTTGAGAGTAACAGGTGACATCAGTCTGTTTGTGTTTGGTTTGTGTTTTCTACCCTGATCTGATGAAGACTATGATATAAAAAACCAGTCAGCATTTGAAACCATTATGCTCAACTAAGTAAAGACTTTTAATGTAACCATCAGCCTGAAGAATGTTACTTTTCTCATAAAAGGGAGGCTTCTGTACGATTCTACATATGAGGTTTCAGTCCAATAACAAGCAGTGCCAGACTCAGCAATATCAATACCAATAGTTTTTTTTTAATTTTTATTAAAAGCAGCTACTGTAGGATCAGTGACTTATGTGGTGAATGCATAATTAATAAGCTAACTCTGAATACAGTTTCATTACCACTGAGTGATTTCCAAACATTAAAAATTTACTTTGTTATCTACTGTATCACACACCTAATGAAAACACAAGACAATTAGAATGGTTAATAACAAATATTTATGATTGCTTTGATTGTGATTGCCGTATGCAGTTTGTTTGCACTAATCCCACTGACACTAGCATCAGTACTCAAAACAGGACCTAGTACTTGTAGTACAGATACTACTATTGATCTGCCCACCTCTACACATTTCATTTCCATACAAGGTAGACATAAAAAATAAAAATTTGACTGATTTGTGTCCACAGCAGAGTAATTCAATTTGTGATTGTGATTTCATTTTTTTTAGTTTGTTTATGAGTTTATGTTGCATAGAGTTTGTGTCTTTCTTTACAGGATTGTGTCAACAAGAGGAAGTTTGCTCAAAGTCGGTGATCAACTCCTGCAATGACTGTATCAGATCTGGGCCATACTGTGTATGGTGCCAACAGCTGGTGAGATGATGTAACGTCTATATACTGTCCCTGCTCAGGGGTTTATATCAACACACAAACACAGCTCAACTTTATAGTGACAGCTAGATATAACGTTAGCCAGCTGGTCAACAATTACCCTATAGGACACTGCCGAGGTAATGAGAAAGAGAAACTACATCACGAATATAACAAATAGCAAAAGCAATAATGTCCACCTCCGATCCATATTGGTGGGAGTTCAGGTTCATCCCACACTGTGAGCCCTGCCACTTTCTTTATTAGTTAATGCAGCTAACGTTATGACAAACACCACATTGTGCTGCAGGCTTCTCATGAACAGAATATTGTGACAAAGACAATAGTGCAACACACTGTTAAGCATAATCACACTTGAAGATTGTTGTGTAAAACACAACTAAAAAATAAATTAAAACTTATTCTGTATGGGTCTATGACTTTAACCGAACCCTAAAATCCATATATCGGTCTGATGTTTATTGAGATCAATAGGATGAAATGTCATACAGGCTTTGGTGCTTCCTCTTTTTTTTTCGTTTTTTTACGCAAATTGTCTTTGGGATAGTGTAAATTTTCTTTGACTTGTGTGAAACGAGCTGCCTCAGCAGTCAGTATTGATGCATTTACAAACTAGCAGGACTGAGAATAGCATATTGTCTTCCCACCTATATTGCAGCCCTCATAGAGGCTGTGACATCAACAGTGCAGACAGCAGTCATACTTTGCATGTGGTATTTTCTGGGCAATTCCTGTAGGTGTACTGACACGTTTGCTTACTGTGGGACTATCCTTTGTCAGAGATGACAGAAACTGAGTGTCATCAATGAAGTGCCCCAAAAGATTATTGTAATGTAAAATGTATAAATGGCACATTCTTCACTAATAACTCAAAAGTGTATCTTAACTAAGCCATGACACAAAATGCACTGTTTTAACAGACTAGACCTTTGCTGTTTCACTTAAAATATATTTCTGGGCTCAGTGTTTTTTCTGACTTTTTAAGAAACATTTTAGCAATTTTCCTAATTTTTTTTTCTAAAATATTTATTTTGTTGAGCATTACGGCTTAATCAATGGTAATGTTCCAACTATACATCTGTGCAGCATACCATTAAGTCTTCTGGCCATTTATCTCACTGCCAAAAGGACCAAGCCTCTTATTCTTTCTTTTTCTTTTTTTTTTGGAAAAAGGCTTAAATTAGACGTTCATAATTTCCCCTGTTCCATGGTTAATGGAAACTCAGCTTCCTCCATGTTTACTTGCTGTCTTAATAAGAATACATTTCCACAGCACTATTTCATCAGTACAGCAGTCATGTCATACTCGCCACTTTCTCCAACAGATATACCATTTCTATTTTCTAATTATTTCCAATGTAAATACTTCCTGCACACATTTTTTTTCATTACAAGTCTTCCAGTGGATGCACGTATTAGCCCCTTCCTCCCTTTTTCTGGAATGCTTTTAATGTGAAAGATATGCTGAAAATTTTGAGTTTTGATGCTGGTACTGTCACAGAACAGGAAGTATTCGTAAAATGATTTGTTGTTTGGTCTAGGGGATTGAATTACTGCTGTCTTTTGGCTGTACCAAACACTGACAGGTCACAACATACACTGAATGCCTTGATTACTGTATACTGGCCTTTACTTGAGAATTTATAGGATATTGTAACCTGCTCAAGCCTTATAGAAGGGAATAATAGTGACACCAATATATGCAGACATAATGTATTTTTAGAATAACAGACAATAGTTATTTTTTAATGTATTTTTACATTCCCTTTATACAGAATTTCACCAAAGCAGGAGAGCAGGAAGCAGCACGCTGTGACACCCAAACTCAGTTGATAGCAAGGGGCTGCAAGATGGAAGAAATCATCTCCCCCAAGGACCATCTAATCATTGTCAAGAATGATCCACTGTCCAATTCATTCAAGCAGCAGGAGTCTGTCCAGCTGACTCCACAGAAGATTCAACTGATACTGCGACCTGGTTAGTAGAATTAGTTAATGCTGATGTTTGATAATTCAAGGAATGCAATGGTTTGGTTCGAGATCAGAGTAAATCCAGAGCAGTTACCTGTGTGCTCCAAGGTCATTATCTATGTTTAGGGGGGAAAAGTCATGAATTCTAGAAATCTTACTATGTTTTTATGTTTTAACAATAATCTCTCATCACATTTGATTTGAATTATTAGTTTGCTTTTGTCTTGTGTTTACAGAGCTTCCTATCACATTCAGAGTTTCTTTTAAAAGAGTTCAGGGTTATCCAGTTGATCTCTACTATCTGATGGACCTGTCTTACTCCATGAAAGATGACCTGGAAAATGTCAAAGAACTGGGACAAGATCTTTTTGCAGCTCTGAATAAAATCACTGGACATGCTCAAATAGGTAATAAGATTGCAATCTTAATCTGAAAGTTGTTTAAATACTAAGATTTATTATTTTGTAATACTTTAAAATACAGCCACAACTTTCAACGTAATTATCCTTTAGATATCACGTATCAACTGGTGACCTACTGGTTACCAATACCAGGACACATACGGCAAGTAGGAACAAGATAGGAACAGATGAGGTTTGTTTTTCAGAGGGGCCATCAAAAAGATCATAGTCAGTATTTTTTTTACGAGTAAAAGTATCAATTCAATAATTACATGATATGTTATTTGTTTTATTTAGTCACAAGAGAGGAATACCATTTGGCCTGAGAATAAGGGTATAGCTCTTGCAAGAAACATAACTGTATATGTGCTAAAATTTGTATTTTTAAAATGATAAAACATTGATTTAGGCTTGGGATCCAATTTATGAATTTGTGGGGTTTTTAGGCAATGAATGCACATGATGAAAGGCTACTGCTGGTCCTAATCAAGGAAGCATGGCAGGGTGGCACACAATTAGGCTCCTGCTCGAGGGTGGTCATCAATTATGGTAAACCAGCTAGGTTAAATTAAGGAAATAAGCTCAAAAGAAAAGGGGCTTTGCCCTCAGTAAAAAGAAAATATTAGGCCTTCCTCCAAAGCCACTGCCAACTTCAAAACACATCAAAAGTTTTTATTTTCCTCCTCACAAAGGTGTTCCTCTGTAAGACAGTATCTCAGATGGCTTTCCACATCTGGCAACAGACATTTGATGTAAAGATAGTGGAGCAGAGTAAAGAGCTGCAGTGAGACGCACCAGAACAAAATGCAACCAGATGCTATGGACTGTCATTCCCATGTGTACAAACTATTTACACGAAGTTTTAATGCTGTATTCTAAAGTGTTGCCTTTTATATCTGTATGTTATTTCTGTATACATCTTGGTGGTCTGAAAATGATTGATAAAGTGCTACCTTATTTAAGAAAAAAAACAAGAAGGAGGAATTAATAGCTATTTCTATGACTACAGGGTTTGGTGCCTTTGTTGATAAGACAGTCCTTCCTTACACTAACACCAACAAGAAGAAACTGCAGAAACCATGTGATGACAATGACCAGCAGTGTCAGGCTGCCTTTGGCTACAGACACGTACTCAGTATGACACCAAGGGAGGATGAGTTTAAAATAAAAGTGAAAGAGCAATTCATTTCTGGGAACTTGGACTCTCCTGAAGGGAGTCTTGATGCCATGATGCAGGCTGCTGTATGTGGGGTAAGGTCAAAAAGATGCCTCTGTACTGTGAGTAACACAAGCAAGCAATGCTTTTACAAGCAATACTAAACCCATGCTGGGTTTATTATTAGAAAATCTAGAAAAACCTTCTGTTTGAGCCCATTCGAGTAAAAATAGTTAATTAAGTAATTCAACTATCACGTATGCCTTTTAATGGGCTGTATGAGCTTAAAGGGCATAGTGTGATTGCTGTACCAGCTATGAACCACAACAGACTGCAATAAGTTCAGACAACTTGGCGAGCATATGACATTGTCAAGACTCCACAATAATCAATGGTCTCACATCTTTTGGTTTAAGGAACAATGCAAGGTGATGTCAGAAGTGCATTCTGAGGATATTCTAAGATGTACATTATTACATAGAAGTAGGGTGCGTTCACATCTAATCTGTTGAGTGTAGAGGCAAAAATGTCCTCTATGGTGAGGAAGTAAAGACAACAATGAGTCTATTGAGATTCTAAGAATTTATTACAGAATATTAAATGAATTAAAGTGAACAACCAGCAATAATCAGCAATGATCATCAAACAAAGACGAGCTCTTGAGTACTATTTGGCCAAATAGGGTGCAGTTTCTCTCCACCACGGAGGTTTGAGAGACTGGACGCTGTCAATAGGAGAATCCGGTCTTTATATACAGTTGTGGTCAAGTAAGCACTGCATAAGTTTAGACAAACAGTTCAATAACCAGAAAGTTCAGGCCTGCATCCAGTTGCCAGAATCAGTTCGTACAGTTCATTCAGACAACCTTAGCTCAAAAGACAGAACATCGGCCTCAGTTGACAGGACATGGGTCAACTGTTTACACAGAAAGGAGAAACACACATTAAAGGAAAAATAGAACTTAATCAAATGAGAAATAAACATTTTCCCGTCACACTGAGTTCAGTTCAAATGAACTCTGGTGTGCAAGCTCTCAGTCACACTCTGGTGAATACTAAGCAACAGACTGAGACGGCCTGAAAAGATGGCTTGGTGGTGCAGTTTGTTTGTGGTGTGACTGATAGTAGATATGTGATTTTTACATTAATTCAAAAGATAAACCACTATTAAATTATCTGCTGATTATGAACTTTTAAGTAGTTTCCTTCTCTGTGTTATAGCTTTCTTTATTAAAGTCAGATAGATTAATCACTTTCATAATCATTCAATTCTTTATGGCCTCCTTGTGACACCAGAGAAAAAAACTGAATATATAAAATTCAGTGAAGTGCTGCATGACCCGATGTCAATAAATACAGTAAACATACATTTAATAGAATTCAAAAGAATTCTCCAGTGAAGTAGCTTTCGTGGCTAAGGCACAGGTTTTACAACACACCAACGGCAAGGAACGACAGATACCCAAGTTCCAAACCTTGCAGTCACGACTCAGCACTGCTCACAAAACAGAGGAACTGACCTGGAGAAGGGAGTACAACCCCACAACACAGCTGGACACTCAAGGAAAGTGGGTGAAGAACCTTTCTGACAGGAACCTCACTCAACAAGAAAAGGATGTCTTATCTAAAGAACTAAACTTTGCTATACACCAGAACAGGTACCAGTCGTAAACCTCATCACAGCCACAGAATCAACCTTCAGAAACAACTATTTGACTAATACAGAGGCTGAACAACACAGAATGAAGGTATCAGCTGCTCTCACCAGTGCGAAAGTATCACCTTCCAACCGCACCGTCCAAGACAAGAAGGTACTAACATCGCTCCAAAGAGACAGGAACATCACCATCCTTCCAGCCGACAAAGGAAGATGCACAGTGATGCTAAACACAGCTGATTATCATGCCAAGGTGACCAGTCTCCTCAACGACACAGCCAACTATGGGGCCCTAAGACAAGACCCTACCAGCGACTAAAAAAAGAAAGTACTTAGTTGCCTCCAACAACTGGAGAAGGACAATACTATTGACCAATCTCTTTATTACAGACTGTATCCCGGGGAAGCCACCCCTCGCCTTTATGGACTCCCAACGATAAGTATTTGGGAATCCGTAAAGTCCCACTCAGACCCTTCATCAGCAGTATTAACTAGGTAACCTAAAACATTGCTAAACACCTGGCTACCATTCTGGCTTCTCTGGTCAGAAACACTCCACATCACATCAATAACTCCCAGGACTTTGCCAACAAGGCTGGAAATATAAAACTGGACTCAGATGAAACCATGATATGCTATGATGTCACTTCACTCTTCTTATGTATTCCTACCACAGAAGCAGTTAAAACAATTAGGAAACGACTGCTACAGGGCAGCACTTTACCCAACAGAACCAACCTCACCCCTGACCACATATGCGCCTTGCTTGACCTCTGCCTGACTACCACCTATTTCCAATTCAGTTAAGGTTTCTACAGACAGAAGCAGGGCTGTGCCATGGACTCCCTGGTGTCACCAATAGTTGCTAATCTCTAGATGAAAGAAGTAGAGAGCAGAGCCGTTACCTCTTTTCCAGGAGCTGTCCCCAGCCACTGGTTTAGGTATGTGGATGACACTTGCAGTTGGCAGCAACATCAAGTTCACTGCTGAGAATGTCAGTGGAAATAGCTTAGTCTTCTTGGATTGTACGGTGTACATCGAGAATTACAGCTCAGGAGGATCCTTCTACAAACATAACATCCCTGTGCATTTCAAGCCCAGTAACACTCTGAGGCAAAAACGTGGCCACCCTAAGGACAAAATACCCAGGCTCAAGCAGAACAATGTGGTTTACGCAATCCAATGCAGCGTGGAACGCACAGACAGGTACATTGGGGAAACTAATCAACCACTACATAAGTGCATGGCACAACACAGGAGAGCCAGTTCCTCAGGTCAGGACTCAGCACTGCACCTTAAGGACAAAGGACACTCTTTTCAAGTCAGTGATTGATGC
Organism: Xiphias gladius; assembly: GCF_016859285.1. Taxonomy (NCBI): domain Eukaryota; kingdom Metazoa; phylum Chordata; class Actinopteri; order Istiophoriformes; family Xiphiidae; genus Xiphias; species Xiphias gladius. The sequence goes on along the minus strand of NC_053415.1, from coordinate 199,519 downwards.
ATGATGCATTTTGGCCAGAGAAGACCATTGGTTTGAAAGAGGAGTGAAAGAAACCATCTTTGTCAATCTGGAACAATCGTCGCTAAACAGATGAGGTGGTCTGAGACACCACCTGTCAGCCACCTATAATGTAGTTCTAAGTTCACACCCCAGGCAGCTGAACACTTGATGACTGAGAATCTTCAAAGATACAGTTAACAGAATATGATTTTGATGACAGTTGCCAAAACTGTCCAGCTGAACTAAACTCAAAGAGGCATTAAGGTATCCTTATTGTCTCAATTTGTGAAGGCTTGATTGCAAATTATTGTAGAGTATATTGACTAGCTGGCAAACAAACACACGTTATGAGCAGCAGTCAAGCCTAAAGATTCCATTGGATGGTGTAGCCTGTCTGAAAAAGTAAGTAATAAGTAAATAAGTTTATGTGGAAAAAAAAGGATTACAAGCTCATTCTGACCAGAGGATTAGAGTACATGATGTTCTCATAGAACATTCAATTCAATTCAATTCAATTCAATTCAATACAATTCAGTTTTATTTCTAAAGCAGGAAATCCTAACATAAATTATCTCAAGGCACTTTCCTGATAATATTATAAAGAGCAACCCAGCAGTTCCACCATGAGCAAGCACTTGGTGACAGTGGAGAGGAACTCCCTTTAACAGGTAGAAACCTCTGACAGAACCGGACTCAGGTGGGCAGCCATCTGCCTCGACTGGTTGGGTTGAGAGGAGAGAAATAGCGGAGAGGAGAAAGAGGGGGGAGAGGGGGAGAGGAAAAGAGAGAGAGAGACCAGGAACAGCTGTATATACTTTTTGCAATCAAGCACTGTCAGACTGGTTGTTATACAGATGATAAATACCTGACTCCCGCAGCTCCATAGTCAGAAATACCTGCAGAATGAGGACAGGGAGAGACAGGACAGAGAGGAAAACTATGGGAGAGAGAAGACATAAAGTTAATGACATCCGGTAGTGCCTCAAACTAGGAGCTAGGTCCACAGTAGAGGAGCCTTATAGCTGAAGGCTTTGCCTCCCATTCTACTCGTGGAAACTCTAGGAACCACAAGTAAGCGTGAATTTTGAGAGTGAAGCGTTCTATTTGAATAACAGGGTACTATGAGGTATTTGAGATATGACGGTGCCTTACCATTAAGCACAAAAGCACAAATTAAAAGTTCAAATTAAGCGAGAGAATTGTCATTGTCCCACAATTTTCAACATTTTGTTAGTGCCCTCCATCTAGATGGTGCATATGTCAAGGTGTTTGTTTTACAGATGTACCCCAGCCCACTGAAAGCAAACCTCCCACCACCATTTCATTCTATCTAAACTGCAATCCAGTGTCCAAAAATTTCTGCTCATATAAAACATATTTGCATAACAAAATACATTTTGTAAAGAACTGTAGTGCTGCTTAGATTATGTTTTATATCTGCATAAAGAGTCACCATTTTTCACTTTCAAGAAAAACACATAAATGAGAACAGCATTATTGGGATTTTGGATGTATTAAAATATTGTGTATGTGAGCACAGAGAGAGAAGCAAACAGATAAATGGCGGGCTGGGCCTTTGACATTCTCTTGCTTAAATGGTCCCTAACACATATTGTTGTTTAGGACAAAATAGGATGGAGGAACAGCAGCACTCGGCTGATTGTACTGACCACTGATGCTGGATTCCACATGGCTGGCGATGGAAAATTGGCTGGTATACTTGAACCCAATGATGAACAGTGCCACATGGAATACAACCTTTATACCAAGAGCAGTGAGATGGTATGCATGGGATCACATGTGGGAATCAGCAGTTAAAAGAGTTGCAGTGACATGTTATTATAACTTATCGGCCAAGCTATGAAAATAACCATCCATAATGACTTTTTCTCACTACACTGATTCCAAAAATTTTTCGTGAAAAACCTCTGTTCATGAATTTTGTTTAATAGTTAGCCGCTCAAATGGTTATTCAAGAGGTGTAATGTGGACATAGGATTGACAAAATTTCCCCGATCACTTTTTTTGCAGGACTACCCGTCTGTTGGACAACTAGCTATGCAGTTGGAAAAAAACAATATTCAGCCGATATTTGCAGTGACAAAAAATATGGAGACTGTGTACAAGGTAAATAAAATTTACTTTTCATTTCTTTCTGTTTACCCATAGAACACACATTATATGCTCATTTTGACAGATTTTTCATTTCACCTTGTGTTTTATCCCAGCAACTCTCTAAAATGATTCCAAAATCAGAGGTGGGAGTTCTTTCGTCAAATTCTAATAACGTTGTTCAGTTGATTGAAAGTGCCTACAATGTAAGTTGTCAATCTGTCATTGACAAATTTTGCTATTTTTCTCATTTTGTGTGCACATGTATTGTCTTTTGTGACCACTACATTTTTCCTCATGATTTTGTGCTTTTTTTCTTCTCAAATATGTAATCCATGACAGCGGTTGTCCTCCAAAGTAACTGTGACCCATGACAACCTCCCTGATAATGTAAGAGTTACCTATACGCCTATATGTGATCATGCAGGACTAGCAGGGGACAACGAAGGGGTCTGTGACAATGTGCATGTGGAACAGGAGGTCAGTTCTTTTTTCTAGTTTTTTTAAACCTTTCATGGTGATGTTCATATATCAATTGTACACAGTTCTTGTTACAGCCTTTTCAGTTTTAATCATTGTATTGGGTGCTCCCAATGTCTACATTGTGATCTCATTAAAAAGTCATCCATCCACTGTCCATCTGCTTACGCTGGTCCAGGTCCTGGTGGCAAGAGACTAAGCAAGGTAGCCCGTACACTTCTTCCCTAGCCACTTCCTCCAGCTCTTCCAAGGAGATGCAAAGGCATCTACAGGTCATATGGGATATGTTCAGGGTCATTCCCCAGACTTTCCACCCAGCTGGACATTCCCTTTAAAAAGTCCCCACAAAAGAAGGTGACCTGGAGGCATCTTAATCAAATGCCGAACCCCTGTACCTGGCTCCATTCAATGCAAAGGAGCAGAGATTCTCCACCAAGATCCCTCCAGATGTCTGAGCTCTTCCACCTGTCTCAAATGTTGAGTCCAGCCATACTGGAAAGGAAACTCATCTAACCCACTTAAATTGGAGACCTCATTCTTTCGGTCACTACCCAAGGTTCATGACCGTGAGTGAGAGTTGGAAAGTAGATCAACAGGTAAATCAAGACTTTCGTCTTCAGGCTCAGCTGCCTCTTTTCCACAACAGGCCCGTACAGTGGCTTTAATGCTAATGTAGCATCAATCTGCCTGTTGATTTTACCTTCCATCTTACCCAGATTCAGGAACAAGATCCCAAGATACTTAAACTCTATCACTTAGGTAGTAACTCATCCCCAAGGCAAGGCCATGGTAGTCAGCTGGACCCACTTTTCCAAATGAGTACCATGGATCTCAGAATCAAGGCTCTGACTCTCATTCCAGCCACTTTACACTCAACTGAAAACCATGTCAGTGAATGTTGGAGCTCACAGTCTGATGAAGGTAGCAGAACAGCATCATCTGCAACTAGCAGAGATGCACCTTGGCTTCCAGCTGGAGCTTTGTCTAATGCAAGGCCCAGGGAGGGAGTAGCTGATGTCCGTGGTGATTGTTGGGCTATCTTGGTACACATGCTTATTCAACGTCATGAGGAAGTTTTTTTTTTTTTTTTAAGGTACAAAAGAGTGTGCTGCAAATATCAGGGTATCAAATTGCTCAGGCTCCTGTGGAAAGATAATGCCAGGATGTTGGAACCTTTGGATTAAAATGTTTTGTTTTTTATATGTGTGGAATGTTCAAATCTAGAATAAAAAAAGCATTACACCTCTGTCTGACTCCCCAACCCTAACTGCCCTCTTCAGATCTCTTTTAATGTCACCGTGACCGCATTATCATGTATGGAGAAAAAGTCTTTCACTATAAGGCCACTGGGCATTAAGGACACATTGACAGTGACCTTATCTACAAACTGTGAGTGTAAATGTGATGACCCCAGTGACAGAAACCACACACACTGCAAGGAGAAGGGAAGAGTCAGCTGTGGTATTTGCAGGTAAGCTTTTCTACCTAAACAATGAATGTGTCATTGAGTTGGCAAACACAAGTAGTTTTTGATTTCATAAAACGGTACAGTATTTGTTGGTGGTTTTATTCAATGCATGCATCAATATGTATTTGGTGGCCTTATACTGTATGTACAACCATGTTAGTTTAGCTGCCTATAGGAAGCTATCTCCACCAGGAAAATGCCAGCATCAGTAATTTGTTCAAACCAGTAAAATGACCTATGTTTATGTTTTCCTGAAAAGCAACCTCTTGTGTGACCAATGACAATCCTCTGTCAAGGGCAAAGATAGACACGAATACACACAAACACACACACACACAGACAAACACACACATAAAACTGACACAGACTGTCAGTTAAAAGAATATTACAAAAAGGTTGTTAACTAACAGGCCAAGTTCAATAAAACGAAGAGGAAGCGATAAAACATTAATAGTAATTCAAATAATTCAAATTCAAATAAGTAAAATCAAGGGGCAGGGATTTCGATATAATAATAATTTTAAAAGAACTTAAAAGGAGAAATTAAAATGTTGCCCCAGCAATTACTTAGGTCTAATTAAAGTCCACTAAACAGAGCCGAAGGACAGAGGGGGCGGACTTAAAATATTCATTACTGTGCACCTCCTCTGTCCACTTGGCCAGGTTCTTTCAGTCCTCTCTTTCTTTCTTTCGAGCCATGGGCAGGGGCACTGCCAGCTTTTTTGGGCCCCATGAAAAGATATCACATTGAATCCCACCACCCCTCCACCACAGGCCACGCCAACCCTGAAATAGAACACTGTGCAGATATGCATGCAACATACCCTGGCCATATGACTTGAACACATCATTTTAACATTGGCTGTCACTTCAAACTGTCCAGCATCCAGTAGAGACTATAGGCTGTTTTTGTTTCATAATATGATCATTATGTGCAAAAATAATTACAGTGTTTGAATAATAAAAAAAGAAATTCCCACATCCCCCCTGCAATTATGCCAACTGACACATCTATACAGAGGCTCTCTGGATTTTTAGTTTTTGCCAAAACAGGGCTTTGCCCGCTAAGACTATCACTAGCGGGTTAATCTCTGCTTGAGCTTGTGCAGCACTTAAGACTTTTTGTCCATGTCCTGATACTACATGAGCCCCACTTCGGCCTCACATTGAATAGGATGTGGTGACACCGGACAATCAACTCCTGAATTCTATGCATCATGTCTAGAGGAAACCGGGCACCACTCATCACCTGCCCAATACCATTTCAAAGGTTAAGCATGGTGGTGGCAGCAACATGCTATGGGGGTGCTTTCTCAGTGGCAGGGACAGGGAGACTGGTCCGGGTTGAGGGAAAGCTGAACAGAGAAAAGCGATATCCTTAATGAAAACCTGGTCCACAGTGCTAATGACCTCAGACTGGGTTCACCTTCGAACAGGACAATGATCCTAAGCACACAGCCAAGACGACGTAAGAGTCGCTTAAGGAAAAACTGAATGTCCTTGAGTGGCCCAGTCAGAGCCCTGATATGAACCCAATCGAACATCTCTGGAGAGACCTGAAAATGGCTGTCCACCAACTGTCCCCATCCAAGCTGACAGAACTTGAGAGGAAAATGTGAAAAAAGTGAAGGGGTTTGAATACTTTCTGAATGCACGGTATCTCTGGTGTTATGTGCACTGGTTAAAGCCCATTTTGAGTCTTTGCACCAGTCAATGGCATTAGTTTTGCCTCTGATGTCTGCAAAGAGAGTTAGTGATTTGTCTGCTCTCTCTGTGTCTCCCTTGAGCCTCAGGATTCAGGGAGATGGCAGCTCTGCCGTTTTGCACCCTAACAAAGTTTATACACCTAAAAACATCACTCGCTCAGATCAAGAGTGATAACTCTGGATGGTTTCTTCCCACCTCCTCATCGATACGAGAAGGGAGCCACCTCTCATCTCCTTTGCCCCGTGTGCAAATTGTCTTGTGATGTTGTGTGCAAAGCGGGCTTTCAAACATCCCCAACACTTTTTTTTGCGAGAGTAATGTCAGGGGCTTCTTCTTTTGGCAGAGCAATTGGCATACTGGCTTTGAAATGCAGTTTCTCAGGCCTATGTTTCATCTTGGACAGATCCCACGGAAAGCATCTGAGTACGTTCCACCAGAGGAATTTCTTCCTTTGCAGCTTTGGTAAAGGGAATGTCAGTGGAAGACATTTGCTATGTGGCTTCCAGGTCTTCACCTTGTTGCTTCATTTGTTTTTATTTGTGGGATGTTTCCCGTTCTTCATTGACTCCCTCTGCTCTGAGTTTTCCAAACCAACTCCAAACCAACAAAACATATATACAATATATAATAAATATTCAACTTAACAAAAACATGCCATGTGACATCAGCATTTTGGGAAATATGCATATTTGTTTTCTTTTTGGAGGGGTTGAGTAGACTGGTATCAGTCTCATATCTTTATTTACGTAGTTGGGGTCAGGATGTAGTTAGTTTAGTTTAGCATATAGACTGGAAGCAGGGGAAGCCAGCCTGGCTCGGTGCAAAGGTATAAAATAAACCTTGAAACACACTTCACTTTGTTACAGATTTTAGATTTAATTGCCCTTTCAAAATGTGTCCTTATTCAGCTGCCAAGAGGGCTTCGTCGGTCAGTTCTGCGAGTGTGCCATTGGTGATAAAGACGAGCGAACCCTACGGGCATCCTGTCAGAGGCAGAATGGCACCGAGTGTGAGGGTCGAGGAGACTGTGTGTGTGGCAGGTGCCAGTGCCACACCACTGAGAGTGGAAGCAGTTACCATGGTGACTTCTGCGAGTGCGACGATGAACACTGTGAGAAGTTCCAAAATAAACTGTGTGGAGGTAGATTTACAGTCATTTTCTAATTATCTTTTTATATTATGGTTTAACTGATACAAGTATCTCTCACCAAAACACATAAGATATGGGTTAAATACATTTTCTACCACATAAAACATTTGGAAAGCATAATATTTATATTTCTGGGAGGGTGGATATTTCTGATTGTAGATTGTAAATGACTCTCAGCTAAACCTCCCACACTCAGCCACCATTGGCAAAACAGGTCTATTTTGGCTCACACTGATACAGATCTGTGTAGGAGATTCATCTTATATATCATTATATTATTCATATACAAGAAACATATTATAGTTTTCAGGTTTGACCGCTTACCACGCCACAATTTTAAAGTCCTTCCAGGATCATTCATTTGATTTTACCAATCCACTGAGCTTCTGGTGAGGGTTTTGCTGCTTTTCATAGAAAATTAGTGGCAGCTGGCTGTGAGAGACAGATAGGCAAAGTTAGAAATAAATTAACTGTGACATGGAAGATGTGGAAATATCAGTGAATATCAGTGTAACAGGTCACAGTTGACAGCAGTTGTGTGTTAATCTTAACTGCAGTGACAGTGGAAGTAGCATGTGGATTTACAGCAGACTGATGTGACAACAGGCTGCTGAGCGTGGGAGGTGCTGACACTTCCTGCTGTGGATGCCGGATCTACTTGATGCACGGGCTTTGTAGATGCTGCAGATGACACCCGTTAATATCACCACACACGTTAATATCACTAGACAGCTGTTTACAAAAGACAGCTCTTTTGTTATCAGTCTGTGTTGTACTTTAATTAGGTTGTGATGTTTGATGGCAACATTGCTCTGTTAAATTCAGTTAGCCAGGAGCTGTTACTGTGAATCTGCTATCAAAAGTTTGCTTTCAGCTTGTGGTATGGTTATCTCGTTGTGCTTTATTATTTCCGCTGATGTTGTGCTCATATAGAACATAAGAGTAAATGCAATAAATATTGTGTAATCAGAAACTCATTTGACTCCAGACCTGGGGCAGGAGGAGCTGGAGGTGCTGGGCCTACTTCTCATTGGATAACTGACATCATAGATTCAGTCAGTGTGCATGGAGTACGGGTTGTCTTTTCTCTTTTTTTAGTCACCCAAATATTCCACACAAATCGACATATTGTCAACTCTCCTATAGTTTCCTGGGCCTCAGCAGCAGACTATGACCAGGTTATATTTGAACCAGACCTTTATTAGGAGTTCAAGCCCGCTTGGCTTGGCGCCACGCATGCAAAGCAGCATGGCTCCCAGTACCACTGGTTTTGGGAACCCTATTGTAATCTCTCAAATTTTTAGTGTTTTTATTTATAAATATTTATTCCTTCCATTGGTATAAGTGGTATGGCAGCATACACGTAAAAGTTATGTAAGTGAAATTTTCATGGGCGGTATAAAATGGAGGACACATGAGACAACAAAAATGACACATGTCCACCAGCAGGTGGCGCTATGATCGATATAAGCGCATTTCGACCAGTAATTCCTACATTGTACATTGCAGATTAATTATATTCACATGTTCCCTGAATTTAGCTGAATGTCGTGATAAAGGCCATGCCAATTTCCGCCCATAATTCTTTTTTGATAAATTTTTGAAATCTGCAAAATTCCTTTTTCAACGTCCTCTTAGGCTGTGAGTCGAATCTGCACGAAATTGTGCACATAGAATCTATGGGCTCTCATGACCAAAAGTTATTAAAAGAATTATTTATAATTCAAAAAGTGCCGAAGTTATAGTAGAACAACTTCCCATAGTTTGCAGTAAAAACAAGAAGTGCTGCATATCTTGGCAACAATGACTTTTATTAACACGAAACTTCGTCCATTAGTTTCTCATGCCCTACTGAGGCTCTGTGCAAAACTTGGCGCCAATTGGCCACCAGGAGGCATTCTGGTTGCAAAACCATGAATTACGATGAAAATTTTTTTCCAAACTACTCTTAGGCTGTATGCAATCTGCAAACCACATGAAACTTTGCATGTATCATCTATGTACTCTCATAATCACAAGTTATTAAAAGAGTTTAATACTGGGCCAGTAGTTTACCGTGCCACGGTGAGATTTTATACAAAATTTGGTGCATAGTGGCCACCAGGTGGCGTGGATACACAAAGTTGAAAAATAAGCAAAAACTACTTTTTCAAACTCAGCTTAGGTTGAATTTAGGATGAAGTCCAATCTGCATAAATATGTTGCATGTAGCATTTAAGCACCCTCATGATTGTTGGATCACTTACCCCAAAACTTTGGGTAAGTCAAAATAGATTAACTCAACTCCAAGTTAAATTCAATTTGCCAGGAGCTATCAGTGTGAATCAGCAGTTTGCTTTCAGCTTGTGGTATGAGCTTTCAGATGTTTTCTGGAAGTGTGCCCTCTGCATGCTGCTTAGCTTTGGTGAAGTTCTCAGCAGTAACTGTCTACTGTCTTTCATTCACTTCATGACACAGAGCAATGTCTCATAAAAGTGAGTGACTTTGATAGAGAGCAGTGATCAAGAAGAGCAGGTTTGTAGCGCAGGTGTCCTTGTTAGATGTGTTTCAGTGAAAAGCAACAAATTACGGAGTTTTCTAAAACCTATTTTCATGTTGTCTTCACCCAAATTTTCTACCAGCTTCAGAAACTTAAAGGAGGAAACACAAGCTGCTCTGGCTGACCAATAAGCACAGTTCTCAGTCTCGATGTGGTATCTCTGCAGTGACTGTAGCTCTGGCCTGTAGTTATATTTGTCAGGATCAAAGCATGATCAGACCCTTTAACCATACATCTCTCTTTAGTTCCTCTTCAAAGCTTTCTGCCATTGTTCTGTTTTGCTCAATCGCTGCTGACTTCCTCCACTGACCCCACTATTAGTTGAACTTTACAGATACTTGATGATAATTTTTGATGCTGCTCAGAGGAAATGCTGGTGACATGGATGGCAGGGGCATACAAGCACAAAAATATTTAGTTAAAGGCAAGTATATCAGCGCTCAATTGTTTCTCTGCATTCCTCATAACTTGCAGGAAAAGGTAAGTGCAACTGTGACAGATGTGAATGCAATCCTGGCTACGAGGGCTCAGCCTGTCAGTGCAGGGTGTCTGAGGAGGGCTGTCGTACGCTTAACAACACCGTGTGCTTCGGCAGAGGGACCTGCAAGTGCAACCGCTGTGAATGTAAGGAGGGATACCAGCAGCCACGATGCAAAAAGTGCCCCGGCTGCCCAGACCCCTGCCAGACCAAACTGTAAGGACTCAACTTTTACTTTCAAATTATTATTAAAGTTTTGGTTCACCAAAGTCCAACAAAAAGACCATCCAGTACTTATTCACCATTGAATAAAGTAGGTCCACTGCTGGCCTATGTTGTGATTTTAAGACTTGATTCTGAAGTATTAACTGTTGCTATTCATCTTAATTGCAGGAACTGCATTGAATGCCTGGGCTTTGACTCGGGTCCGTTTAAAAAAAACTGCAGCATGGCTTGCAGCAAGAGCATTTATCATGAGATGGTAAACCAGTTCACCAAATTAAACCAACAGTGCCAACAGAAGGATTCTGAGGGCTGCTGGGTCAAATTTAACCTGGAACAGCTGGTCGGGGATGATAACTACAGGGCTGAAATTCTGAAACAGAGAGGTAAGCTGATAATGAAATACAAAAAACTCTTGAGTGCTGAGAGACTCTTCAAGTTAACAACAATTTCATGGTTTCAGTACAGTTTTCAGTGGTTCTGTAGTTTAGAAACATTAAACAGACTAAGAGTCTGCTGGCAGCTTTGTGAGGATGTAATCACAGTGGTGCTAACGATGCTCACAGTGACAATGCTGACATGCTGATGTTAAGCAGATATAATGTTATGTTCACTAATGCTAACATTTGCTAGTTAACACTAAACAGAGCGTACAGCTGAGGCTGATGGGAAGTTATGCAGTTAGTTGGTCATAAACTAAAGTATTGAACACATTCAAATATTGACCTGATGATGGTGCTAGATATTTCATCTAAAGTCATTAGGGTTCATCCTGAGGGGAACATGAATGTCTGAACCAAATTCCATCAGCGCAATTTATCCAATAGCTGTTGAGACATTTCAGTCCGGACCAAAGTGGTGGACAGACTGACGAACATTACCATCCCTAGAGTGTAAAAATGTCAGCACACATACACTTCCATACATTTTGGATATGTATAAAAGCTTGTGATTTATAACTCTTCCTCCAGACTGTCCAGAACCACACAGTGTCACAGCTATCATCGGAGGCTCCATAGCGTCTGTGGCTCTCATCGGCATTGTGCTGCTGATGCTCATCAAGTTATTCATCTACATGAAGGACCTGAAGGAGTTCAGGAAATTTGAAAATGAAAAGAAGAAATCCAAGTGGGCAAATGTGAGACGCTGTCTAATTCATTATTACTGCTAACAAAACTAAATATTACACATCTGTAATTATCATTTATTTATTATCATTTTAAGAACTAGAGTTTTTATGGTGTTATTTAGCTCCTATGTCGTCTGTTAAGTGTTGTGCTTTGAAGCACACCTCCTTTTAGGTTGAAATGAAAGGCTACGTGATGGAACATCCTACAGTGCAGCAGCAGTGTAGCGTGCTATACTGCAAGACGTGCTGTTTATGATTAGGATGATGAAAAAACTGAGGCTGTGGAGGTTGGCCTTGTGCAGGGACATGTAATGTTCAACTTTAATGCTGGAGACCAAAGTTTATATTTATCTCTAATGACAATCTGTCCATAAGTTGTTGTGTGGATATTATAGAGCCCCTGAAAGGTCAACTACTTTCACGCAACAGATATTATAACAAGCTAACACAGCAGCCAATCAGAACACACACACCCTACCAAAACAAACTTCCAGCCTAATCACCTGATATTATTTAAATGGCACAAGACTTGCACTGCGCACAGTCCTTCACACTGTCTTTTATATCAAACTCCCTGGCTATGGTGTCCCAAGCTGACATGGAGCAAGTCTTTTCTAATTTATTTGAACTTTGAAAAGGATCTCTGCCGCTGTGACACAGTCACAGGTAACTTCATGAACAATAGCAGTGCAAACATCACTGGATGTAGATATGACCCTATTGATCTAAATTAAGCATCATTGCAATTCAGGAGTCAGCACAACTATGTCACTTTACTGCATACACACGCACCCATTAAAAAAAAGTTTTAACATAATCATAACAATCAAGCCACAACCATTGCAACAGTCATACTCATAGCTACAGCCTGTCTCCATCAGCCAGGCGAAGAGCCGGTCAGAACTGTTAACCAGAGAACTGCTTATCTAGTTGCGATGAGTCAGAGACCTGCAGCTGAAGCGCCCACAGCTCAGGGTGCACCCGCTCGTGCTATCTTAGTTCGGAAAAACCTTCCAACCATGACCTTTCGGGGCCTCTAGAGGACACTGTACCACTACAACTGCTACAACTACTTTGGAAAGATTTTCCACAGATTTTGCTCCCAACTGCGTATTTGAGCAAATGCAAATCCTCTAATGACTTAAAAATTTAATTGGAAAAGTTCCTGAAGGAGAAACATTTATCAATTACTAATTGATGAATGGATCTCTCAGGAATTTTACTACCTAATTCTAATATTAAGTGAAACAACAAGGCGCTTAAGGCAGTGATTGTTAGTTAATCATGTTCTTTATTATTTCAGATGATATTGTACTCATATGGAACATAACAGTAAATGCAATAAATATTGTGTAATGAAATGATCAGAAACTCATTTGACTCCAGACCTGGGGCAGGAGGAGCTGGAGGTGCTGGGCCTACTTCTCATTGGATAATTGACATCATAGATTCAGTCAGTGTGCATAGAGTATAGGTTGTCTTTTATCTTTTTTCAGTCACCTAAATATTCCACACAAATCGACATATTGTCAACTCTCCTAGTTTCCTGGGCCTCAGCAGCATACTATGACCAGATTATATTTGAACCAGACCTTTTTTAGGAGTTCAAGCCCGCTTGTCTTGGCGCCACACATGCAAAGCAGCGTGGCTCCCAGTACCAGTGGTTTTGGGAACCCTATTGTAATCTCTCAAATTTTTAGTGTTTTTATTTATATATATTTATTCCTTCCATTGGTATAAGTGGTACTGCAGCATACACGTCCCCACCTTCAGGGGAGTTATAAAATGGAGGACACATGTGAGACAACAAAAATGACACATGTCCACCAGCAGGTGGCGCTATGATCAATGTAAGCGCATTTCGACCAGTAATTCCTACATTGTGCATGGCACATTAATTATATTCACATGTTCTCTGAATTTAGCTGAATGTCGTGATAAAGGCCATGCCAATTTCCGCCCATAATTCTTTTTTGATAAATTTTTGAAATCTGCAAAATTCCTTTTTCGACCTCCACCTAGGCTGTGAGTCGAATCTGCACGAAATTGTGCACATAGAATCTATGGACTCTCATGACCAAAAGTTATTAAAAGAATTATTTATAATTCAAAAAGTGCCCAGGTTATAGTAGAACAACTTCCCATAGTTTGCAATAAAAACAGGAAGTGCTGCATATCTTGGCAACAATGACTTTTATTAACACGAAACTTAGTTTCTCATGCCCCACTGAGGCTCTGTGCAAAACTTGGCGCCAATGGGCCACCAGGAGGCAGTCTGGTTGCAAAACCATGAAATATGATGAAAACATATTTCCAAACTACTTTTGGGCTGTAAATGCAATCTGGTTGAAACTTTGCACGTATCATCTATGTACTCTCATTAAGTTATTAAAAGAGTTTGATACACCAACAAATGCAAAGTTATAAAGGAAGAACTTGCACTAGTACAAAGGAAGTGATGTCATATCTTTACATAGGTTTACGTAGGTGTGACACAAAGTTGAAAAATAAGCGAAAATTACTTTTTCTAACTCAACTTACGTTGAATTTAGGATGAAGTCCAATCTGCATAAATATGTTGCATGTAGCATTTAAGCACCTTCATGATTGTTGGATCACTTACCCCAAATCCAGGGTTTATACCAGGCTTACTGAAATACCTCACAATCTCTATGCCGCTCTCAACTTGAGAGTTGCATCGCGCCTGTGGGTCTGAAGGTCTGGCTTGCATCGCTTCGATGGGCCACTGGGCATGGATTACACAAGTTTGGACCCTGTTAATACCTGCCTGCATGTCTAGTGTTTATTTATTTATTTATTTATTTTATTCTTCTGTTTGTAAAAGTGGTAAAAGGGGTTATGTAGGCAAAATTTTCAGGGGAGGTATAGAGCAAAAAGTATAAATGAAAAACTTGTGAGCACAAAGGAAGTGATGTCATATCTTTACATAGGTCTGTCCAATTTACACAAAAAATTGGGGCAGTAGTTTGCTCTGCACAAAATTTGGTGCACGTTAGCCACCAGGTGGTGCTTTTAAACAAGGTTGAAAAATAAGCAAAACCATCTGTGGTAAACCATAGAAGTTACGTCAGTGACACATGTCCACCAGCGGGCAGTGCTATAATCAAGGTTAGGGCGTTTTTGCCAGTTACTCCTACATTGTACATTGCGCATTCAAAAACATGCACGGGTTCCCTAAATGTAGCTGAATCTTTTAATATAGGCCTCACCTTTCCGAAAAACTGCAAAATATGTGAAATCTACTTTTTAGAACTCCTCCAAGGCTGCGAGTCCGATCTGAATGAAACTTTGCACATAGAATGTATGCACTCTCATGATCAAAAGTTTTTCAATCAATTTTGATAATCCAACAAATACACAAGTTATAAAGGAACAACTTCCTGTAGGTTGCAGTTAAAACAGGAAGTGTTGCATATCTTGGCAACAATCTGTCCAATTGACACAAAATTCATCTCAGTTTCTTATGGTCCACTGAGGCTCTGTGCAAAATTTTGCACCAATCAGCTACAAGGTGGCACTTTTGTTGAAAAATCTTGAAATATGCTGAAATAGTTTTTCCAATCTGCTCCTAGGCTGTGTGAACTGCATGACACTTTACATGTAACATCTATGTACTCTATGTCCAATTAACACAAAACTCTGCAGGAATGGTTGAGTTTCATTGACAGTAGCTTAAAACTGGCAAAGTAGAAGTTATTGGAATTAATGAGTGATTAAGAACAGTATTTCTGTCAAAGGGAAAATTACAGAGTTGTCCTGATGAAATTAGTGCTGTGGAAATTGTACATCATTCTGAAGTCACCCTTACATGTACATTATTTGGCCCTTATTGTACAAGTGATTCACCTGCCTTTGTTTGAGACTGCCATTACTTGAATACCAGCTTTTATTAGAGAATATTCAGTCGTTCCTCTGTACTCAGGAGAAGAACACAGCCCCTGAAGATCTGTCTGCAAGCATCTGTGACACTGTCTGTCATTTTATTATTCGCTTGTTCCATATGATGTATGTTGAACTTTATAGATGAAAATAAACTAATCATTGGGTTTTTTTTGTTACCAGGCTGACAACCCACTGTTCCAGAATGCCACCACCACTGTGTCCAACCCCACCTTCACTGGAGAGTGAGTGCTTCCACTGCAGCACAATACTTGCTCAGCAAACACAGCTCTGCTGTGTCTGACTTTGGTGTGTTTGTTAGAAGAATATTGTTTGTAATGCTCATTGTTTTATTTGGTAATGTCCACCAATGGCAATTATGGGCACTTGCGTAGTTTCTTACTGATACTCTCATTCACCATCTACACTATTACTGTTGCATTCTATTTGTTTTGTCCAAAAATTATTTTTGGTCATTGCTTATAATACTTACACAAGATATATTGTAATGTAGTACATCTTATGATATATACAGTAGGAGAGTTTATAAATGGTACAGCATGTATATAGTAGCATGTACACTGAAGCAATAATGTTGACAGTACATACACTGGATGTACAGACAGGTGACAAACTGAAGGAAAAACCTTAATAAATGAGTGGAAAAACATAATGAATGAAGATGCTTCAACACAGGTTCACTGCATGGTACAATTAACTAATAAACATCCAATCATGCTCTGTGGCATGTATAAAAACCGTAAGCAGGCCTCGTTCATTCTGATTTTGTATAAAGATGGCAAGAGAAAAAGATCTAAGTGACAGAGGGTTCATTGTTGGGGCACGGAAGGCAGAAGCTTCAGTTACACCTACTGCTCAACTGGCTAGTGTTTCAATAGGAACAGTGACGAAAGTCACATCTGTATTTAGATCAATGGAAAAGACATCAGTAAACAGGGTCGGAAATTGTGGTCGACAGCTCACATTTGATGAGCATGATGCTCTTGCAATAGTACGATATGTAAGGAAAAACAGTGGAGGAACTCTTCCTCAGGTGACTGAGCATGTCAATGCAGGATGTGATCAGACTTTGTCTGTAAGAACAGTCCGTCGTGGGATACTATAGTACAGTTGCACTGCATAAACCCCTCATTACAAAGATGAATGCACATTTGAGAGTTCAATGGTGCATAAACCAAAGGCATTGGTCTACAGAGATGTGGAAAAAAGTGATATGTTCAGATGAGTCATCCTTCACCATATTCTTGACAAGTGGATGAGAACATGTATGGCATACACCACGGGAACAGTACAGGCCTGAATGCTTGATCTCTACAGTGAGGGGATCCGATGGCTTATTTATGCTGTAGGCGGTACTTTGCTGGCATTGATTGGGTCCACTTGTCCCCTTAGAGGGAAGGGTCACTGCAAGTCAATACAAAGTTATTCTGAGTGATTACCTTTACCTTATGATAAAACATTTCTATCCTGATGGGAGGGGTCTCTTCCAGGATGACAATGCCCCCATCCATAGGGCACAAGGGGTCACTGAATGGTTTGATGAGTATGAAGATGATGTGAATCATGTGCTATGGCCTTCACAGTCACCAGATCTCAACCCAGTTGAACAGCTATGGGAGATTTTGGACTGATGTGTTAGACAGCACTCTCCACCACCATCAAAACACCAAATGAGGGAACACCTTTTGGAAGAATTGTGTTACATTGCTCCAGTGAAGTTCAAAAGACTTGAAGAATCAATGCCAAGGTGCATTGAAGCTATTCTGGCGGCTCGTGGTGGCCCAACACCTTACTAAGACACTTTTTGTTGGTTTTTCATTAATTTGGAACCTGTCTGTATCTTATGTGGATAGTGATACTTATTCAAAGCACTGTTTTTCTCCTGGATGAGCTTAGTAATTTAATTGATTCCTAAAATGACTCTTTCTAAATGTTTGTCTATAAAATCTCATTGGAGTTTGAGACAAAATGAATGAAAAAGAGCAAAAAGCTTTAATTATCATATAGACAAAGAAAGATTTATAACTGCAATAATCAATGTTTCTGGCCAACAGACTAGCTAGTCTCCAACTGTGTCTGTCTGCTTTTTGCTGCCCAAGAGGCAGCAGGTGATGTACAGTATATAAGAGCTGTTTTTGTTCCAACAGCTACTTATGGGGGTTTGTGGATGGTGATGATGACAGCAGTTTAAACAGCAAATGCATACACTAAGAGTGCTAAAAGACACTCCAAAGGTCTGTTGTGCTGCAGAGGTCTGATTTTTTTTCGATTCCAGCACTATGAGCAGGTCCTGCACATTGGATTTCTCTCAGAAGCTGATGTTGCCTACAGTACATGTGTTGGCCAGCTACCCCATCTGGTTAGTTCTCTAACTATTATACCATTTTTCAGCCCTTTCTGGATTGAGGCAATAATGTTGATCATCTGATCACTGTTTGGAGAGAGCTGGAGTCTCATTCATACTTTCAGAACACATTCTTCATATGAAAATCTATTTAAAAAACAATCATATAATGATATGCAGTACAGAATCCATGGGAAGGGATTGATAAACTGAATTTCATACATATAACACCTGGGCTGAGGAGGGCGGGGATGCCACATCAACAGGTAATAATATAAACACCTTTGCTGAATAATGCATCCCAACTGTAACTTTATTTTTTACAGATCTATGAATTAAATGCTTTTATCAGCATGTGTTCTGGGCTGTTCTGGCTCCACTGTGAGCATTTCATACATTTAATTATGACCTTGCAACACTCTGCAGCTATAGTCACTTCTGCCCAACAATGCATCCACTCAACAGCAAAGTGAGGAAGCAAAGAATTTTTCACAAACTGTAGTAAAACTGTCTGAAACACTTAAAAACACATGGATAAAGAACAGCAGAGAGTTTTCTATCATGGATACTGAGATTAATCAGGGAAACCTTGTATTTTTCAGACCAATCCTATCAAAGAAAAGCTGCTTTTAAAACGATGATTGTAACACAAAATGTAACTGTTCATATACTACAGACTTCAGATAAGTAATCATCACGAATGAGCCAGACCCAGAAGTTGATGTTTTTAAACAATACTTTGCTTTAGAAATCATTATAGTGTCTGAGTTTCTTTAGCTGTGCACGCTCCTGTGAGGGACAGGTAATTCTTTGCAGGCAGAACTTGGCATGACACGTGCACAGTTAGCCATTCCATACGCATGGTCTATTTATCTGTTGCCACAGATTCTCACCTATTTTTTTTGATACCACGTGACCCCTGGGGCATCTGTAGTGTAGCCTTGCTGGAGCAGAGTGTACTCATCTCAAGTTTATCCCTTTTTTTCTCAGGCCAGCTGTGGATGACAACAGAACTGTTTTCATTCAGAATGGTGCAACACACAGTTAAGAGATGACATTAAATCCAAGTTTCAGTGGTCAAATGGACCCTAATCTTTAAGTACCTGGCTCACACACAGCAGGCTCATGTTTATATGTTAAGGTAGAATCCCTTTTGGTATCACCGTCTCTCTCCTCAAATCAAACCCTGGGATGCATGGTGCTTTTTAGAGTACATTTTAGATGAGCATCCTCAAACTGACTGAGAATACTATCTGAGCCCTCTCCAGCATCTATTTAATGGGTGACCTCTGACCGAGGGGTCACAAAAAGATGCCGCCAAACATTCCCACCTCCATTAACTCTGCTCACCATAACATTAGCTGCTTTTTCAAAAAACTGAAGACTTTTTTTTTTCTTGTGGTTGTGAGGATAATCATTGTACTCTCTAAGCAGCAAAGGTGGAGTATCACCATGTTGTGATGTGATCACGGTCCATCATTTGTGTTCACAGGTACACAACAAAGTCAAAAGGTGCTACATGGTGACTGAAGGCTACAGCCCTGGTCAACACTTAACATAAGGCTTTAGGATTTATAATCAATCAATATAGAATAAAATATGCAGAAATTGTAGAAAGCTGTGAGTGATGGTCATCTGAACTCCACACAAACACTGACTATATTTTCAGAGAGCATCTTCTTAAGCCATCAGTGATTATGGAATTAAACTTTCATTTTTCATAATGGTTGTGTGTGCAGAAACCTGAATGTTTAAAACATAAACTAGAACGGAACTCAGTAGAGTGCCTACCTCTGCCAAGGCCAATGTCAAACAACATACACCAGAATTCAGGGAAAAAAAATTCAGATTCATAGTAAATGATCCAGATCTGCACCAAAATTTAATGGGTTCTTCCCTGGCCCATGCCCCATCCCTCCACTAAGTTCCGTGCAAATCGGTCCAGTAGCTTTTGCGTAATCCTGCTGTAAAACAAACAAACCAACACACCGGTTGAAACATATACCTCCTTGGTGGAGGGAATTTTAGGGGAAGCTCCAGATGCAACCGAGTGAGTAATATGAATTAAATGTGAAGAGCAAAGATTTGCAGAATTATCCCAACCTTCTGCACACACTTTGACCTTCTAAACTCTGTGAGGGACTAAAAACAGTAAGAACCACCAAAAACATATACGGCAAGTGTTTCTGCCAGACTTCATAGAACACTGAATCCAGAGCATCCACATGCTTTTTTCATTCTGAAATATCACATCCAGACACTATGTTCTTTCTTTATGTCTTTTAAAAGTCTAAGTAAGTGAAGGCTGTTTGTTGATGTCAGTCTAGATCCATTGCATTTAATGCGGTGTGGTGAAGCTATGGTCCAAACTAACTTACTATATGTATTCAGTCTGGACTTTTTGATGTTATACTATTTTTAATTATATTGATTAGTACACCACCACTCCTCCTCTCCAGACACACACTTTAAAAGTAACAGTTAGATTAAGATATGTCTCATTGATTTTTTGTTCTCATGTTGTGCTTTCCTTCACACTGAACTCAGACAGCACTGATTCCCTGATCATCTGAGTATGGACAAATCAAACAAAAGTAAAAATGTCACTGAATAAGTAACCATTGGATAACAGGGTTAGCTTGATTTGATTTTTGCTGATATGACATGAGACTGGATTAGTTAGTTCTACATAAATTAATGTAGAAGTCCTTCAGCCCAAACTTCCACAGTGCATCTTAGTGACAGAGGATCGTTTCCACATACCAAGGATGCCTTCTTTTACTACATGGACACCAACAGAAAAATGACAAGTTACGGTAGGATTTTAGATGAGAACATGCTGTCATTTTTTACAATAAAGTACCTTTACATGATAAACCAGACTGTACAAGACAATTCAAACAGTAAATCATAGTATCCCAAACAAAAGGAACATGCTGAGATTTCTGACCACTGGAACCAGAGAACATGCTACTAAATGACATTTTGAAATATACTTGCATTACAAGTATGAATTGTTATACATTGGGAAGCTAACAAGTTTAGTTCCATTTTACTTCATTTCATAAATGCTGGACTTATTATTGCGGCCAGATGGGTCTACTTTATGAGAGATTTTAACAGGATAAGGTAACATAACATTGTGATATGATCAGCCAATGATTATTTTGCCTTTATTTCACAATAAGAGAACAATTATTTAAGACAACAAATCAAAGGCCTAACAGTGGGCCTAGATAAGTTCACCAATTTGTGAAGAATGGGGATCAGGTTAACAAACAACCAACACCAAATTCAAAGGTTTTCTGAAAAACAGGTTGCTTTAATTTGCATTGTTTGGTGAGAACTACAGCATTTGCCCACTGTCGACTAGTAGAAACCCATTTGCCAAGGTGTGTGTGTGTGGGCTTTTTTAAAAACTATATTCATGGGGTCCAAAAACTGGATTCCCATTATAATTGTGGGGTCCAACATCTTTGTGGGGACCAAAACACTGGACCCGGGTTTAAATGGGTGTTTGAAGGCTAAGACTCTGTTTTAGGATTCAGGTTAGACTCAGGTTCAGGTGAAGGCTAGGGAATTCATTATGTCAAAGATGGGTCCCCACGAATATAGTAAAACAAGTGTGTGTGCGTGCGTACGTGCTTGCTTGCTTGCTTGCTTGCGTGCGTGCGTGCACTCGCACACCACCACCTTGGTAGATGTAAAGTCCTCTGCCAATAGCAGCCAGCTGTTTGCTGAAATTCAGTATTTTATACATCTAAAACAAAATGTCTTCATTCTGCTGTTAGATAAGAATCCAGATGAGTCACTGGCAATCAGCCAATCACTGTTCAAGGTGAAATCTTTCTAAAATGCAATGACTCCGTAAAATAATGTGAAGACGGGCTCAGATTACAACATCTTTAGGTCAGCTCTTTACTGTTTTCACAGAATTTGGTGTCTGATAATAATGATAAATAAAAATAATAAACTTTATTCAATAAAGTTAATCATGATGTATCTGACAATCATCTATGAGCAAAAACCCAAGGATTGCTGGCATAGCCTTTCTAGGTCTGTCAACCTGTTGTAATCTGAGTCCAGGTTAGGAGACAGAATCATGTCATAATCAACAAAAAACAAAAAACAAAAAAAACAACAAAAAAAACAACAACAACAAAAAAAAACAACTCAGCTCAAGCCCATAGGACGTTCTTGTGATTATTATTATCTGCCCATGCAGGCGAAATGCAGGGCGCAGGCCTGGAACACAGTAAGACAAAGAGAAAACTAAAGAATCAGCTCTAGGTGCAGCAGAGACCTTCAACTTGATCTAAACCTTTAAGACTGAACTAATTCACAGCAGGAGAACGAGAGGGAGGGAGAGCTGCTGTTACATCTGCTGGGTGGAGTTCCCGTTCCAGGTGTTGTTGTCATCCTCGCTGTCCTCCTGAGTCCTCAGCCTGCAAATTTTACCCTCTTTCTTGAAGTCTTTGGGACGCTTCTCCAGAGTGTGCTTGGAGAGAGTTTCTCTGAGTGGACATGGAGGAAAAACAGCATGACACAGTGTGTCGGTTAAAACATATACAGTATGTATGTGTGTATGTATGTATATATACACAGTTAGGTACACAGGTATTTGAACAGTGACACAATGTTTGTAATTTTGCTTCTGTACACCACCACAATAGATTTGAAATTAAGCCGTCAAAATAGGTCTTAAGTGTAGACTTTAAGCTTTAATTCAAGGGGTTTAACAAAAACATCAAGGTAACTGTTTAGGAATTACAGCCATTTTTAGACATAGTCTCTCATTTTCAATAGCTCAAAAGTAATTGGACAGTTAACTAAATCAGTTTCATGGGCAGGTGTGGCCTGTTCCCTCATTATTTCATAACAAATTAAGCAGATAAAAGGTCTGGCGTGTATTCCAAGTGTTGAATTTGCATTTGGGTACAAATTTGGGTATTTTGGTATATTCGTAAAACGAAGGAATGCACTGGTGAGCTCAGCAACACCAAAAGGCCTGGAAAGTGGATGATCACAGAATTCTTTCCTTGGTGAAGAAAAACCCCTTCACAACATCTAGCCAGGTCAAGAACACTCTTGAGGAGGCAGATGTATCATTGTCAGAGTGGACAATCAAGAGACGCCTTCATGAATGTTAATACAGAGGGTTTACCACAAGGTGCATAACACTGGTAACACTCAAGACCACGTGTAGAACGGGAGGCAAAGCCTTCAGTTGTCAGGCTCCTCTACTCTGGAAGTAGCTCCCAGTTTGGGTTCTGGACGCAGACACTCTCTCCACATTTAAGAGTGCGATTAAAACCTTCCTTTTTGATAAAGCTTATAGTTAGGGCTGGCTCATATGAGCATTTAGTTATGCTGCTATAGGCCAAGGCTGCTGGGGGAACTCCCATGACGCACTGAGCACTTCTTTTTTCTCTCTCACTATGCATTTATACAACACTACTGCATGTCATTAACTTTGTGTCTTCTCTCTCCCATAGTTTGCACTTTTCTTCTCTGTCCTCTCTCTCCCTGTCCTCATTCTGCAGGTATCTCTGACTCTGGAGCTGCCATTACTACTCAGCACTCATCATCATTATTCATTTTACTATTATCATTATTATTCATTTGTGCTGCTATCTTTGGTATTATTAATAACATTATTACAACTATAAGTATCGCTGTTATTATCATTATAACAACCAGTCTGACAGTGCTTGAATACAGTAGTATCTACATCTTTTCCTGGTCTCTCTTTATCCTCTCTCCACCATTTCTCTCCTCTCAACCCAACTGGTCAAGGCAGATGGCTGCCCACCTGAGTCTGGTTCTGTCGGAGGTTTCTACCTGTTAAAGGAAGTTTTTCCTCTCCACTGTCACCAAGTGCTTGCTCATGGTGGAACTGTTGGGTTGCTCTCTATAATATTGTTAAGTCTTGACCTGAGTCTGTAAAGTGCCTTGAGATGATGTATGTTCTGATTTACCGCTATACAAATAAAACTGAACTGAACTGAAATGACAGACAGCTAATAGACAGATTTCAGGCAGTGCCCAGTCTGTTTCTTAAAATGTGACATTTTTTCCTGGCAGGAGAGTTAGGTATTAAACCTCAATACCGCAGAATGTCTGGTCAGATTCATCATTTTCTTCACCTGTTCTTTGTTATTGATAGTTCCTGAATTCAATCACAGTTTTCCCAGTTTCAGATTATGTAATTAGATTCACTAGGTTCACAGCTGTTTATGCTTGTGTTGTGTTGAACATTTCAGGTAATTTGGTTTTCAACTAATTTCACACTGAGTTTGGTTTGGATGTGTGGCCTGACAGACCCTTGTGTCAGTATTTTTCCAGCTCTCCTTATTTTGAGTGGTGCTCTGCTTGAGGAACAGTATGCATGCTGCTGAGGTGGAGCAGTGACTATCCCTCACCTCTTTGCCTTGTCCGAAGTTGATGATGAGTGGGTGTAAGAGCTGGACTGCTCGGTGGGGCCTCGGGATGCTGCTCCAGGAGGGTGTGGGGCTGCAAACAGGAAGGAGCTGAGAAATCTCCATACAGCCAGCAGAGGGTAGAGTAGTGTGCCCAGAACAGCCCAAATACCCCCTCCAGACGACTGGACCATTGTGTTAGCAGGCCTGCCTGACTGCTGAGAGGGAGAGCATCCAAAAAACATTGATGTAAGAGGCAGTTAAGAAATGCTTCAACTTTTCGGAACATCAGTATATTTTTTTCTCCCTACTTCTCTAAGCTACGCTAAGCTAACCTCATCCTGACTCGGCTCTTTAGTGAACAGCAAGAAGATCAGGTGTGGCGGGTGTGTGAGCAGCACATCATTCTGGTCAATCTGTATGATTCAGGTATGACACGTCGAAGGTGAACTCTGGTCTACTCACAGGCAGAAGCACGATGGAAGCACTTGGAGCCAGTTCAAGCTCCAGCAGAGTCTTGTTCAGGTCTTCACGGGTGAACTCTCGCCGCGGGAACATGGTCGCCAGGGAAAAGTTACCATAGCGGTTTCCCACCTCCTGAGACAGGAACAGCACCAAATCTTTAATGATTCTACATAAAGGGATTTACATTGTTTGGCTGAATGACGCGGAATCATTGGGAAGTCAGATTCCAGAGATTCTACAACACCTGTCTATCATCAACAACATCAGAGCACTGAAAACAAACTGTGTGGAACTATCCAGGGGACTAAAGACCAGATAGATGATAGAACAACCTGTACTTCCATCATTCATGGTGATCACAGTGGAGTTTAGTTTGTTTGGTTGAGTTGGATCAGAGCATAAACTATGATCATATTGGATTAATGTTACAAAAACTGTTGTCAGAATCAACGATTTTGAGCAAACTGCAATCCAGAACTAACAAAATCAGCTACAACAGATGAGAGCCTGGCATTTTACTACAAAAATTTTCTTTCATGAAAAATACAGGAAAACAGAAAAATAATAACTATATATGTAGTAGTGTGTCTGTGTCTGTCTGTGTGTTCATGTGCTAACACTCCAATACAGCTGTCATGACCAAATACTAAGTCCAACATATTTAAGCTGTTTGTACAGCAGTATCCATGAACCAAATTTTCAGATGCAGATTTGTTCAGTTACTTTTCATGCTAAATGCCAGCTCAGTAGCAAAAGATTTATAATAGAGGAATTGTGAAGAGAGCAATGTGGAGCATCTGGAAATGAAAACTCTGCAAGCGGTTTAACAAGTAGCATTATCAGACATACATGCTCCAAATCAGAAGGCAGAGCACTGAGTGCATAACATTGTTACAATGGTACAAGTACATGTCCCACCATGCACCCAGTAAAAAAACATGGCTGAATGTGACAGATGCAGGATTAGTGGCCTGGGAACCGCGCTATCAGCTGATGCTACTTAAAACTGGCATGAGAATCTGCTGAAATCCTGGGCATCACCTCAAAAGATGGCGTACTTTTACAAGTTTTCCTTGGTAAAAATAAGAATGATATTACTTATTTTATTTTAAAAAAAGTATGTAGAGATAAGAGAACAGTTAATGAAATATTTTTGTTAAACTCCTTGAATTAAAGCTGAAAGTCTACACTCAATCACATATTGATGGCTTTGTTTAAAACTCATTGTGGTGGCGTACAGAGGCAAAATTATGAAAATTGTGTCACTGTCCAAAACACTTATGGACCTAACTGTAGATTGGTGAAACAGACCTGAACAGCAAATTGCCGAGCGTCCTGCAGTCTGCTCTGCGAGGGGAACTGGTTGGTGAAAGATGAACCGTCTGGGAGGCGGAACTGTATCCTTGCTATGGTACTGATCTCACACAGACAGACACACAGACAGATACAGACAGTTAAAATTCAACACAATTCATAGAAACTGGCTGTATGGACAGAGTATTGCTATAGTCATGGTCTTTGTTAAACTTTTATAAACAGCATTCAGACCATCTGACCCCCAACCTGTGTGGAAAACCCACCTTTTTTTTTTTTTAATACAGTGTTGATTTGCTGGAACAGGAAAAGCACTGTTGTACCTCATAATATGAATGATGCTTGCACTCCATTTAAGAATCCCACTAAGCTAGGCTAATGAGCCAAAATGCAATACAGCAGGTACCTGGAACTGGCTCACCTAAATGAAATGTACCAATATCAATAGTACCATTGTTATTAGTGTGCTCGCCCATAGCATCTATCATTATCTATCATTATCTATCATAATTTATCATTATTATTATGGATGCTTTTTTTTTTTTCTTCAACTACTTAGCATACCTGTACCTAGAAACTTCACTCAGTTTTCAAAACCTTCAGCTTCTTAAGAATGCCTTGCTTCTTTTCAAAATCTCAATTATATTTTTATTAATATTCACATGTTTTTGGCATTTTCTGCAAATTCAAATGAATGGTCAGAGCGTTCAGAGTCTGAAGAAATAATTGATGATCAGCACAATATTAGACTGAAAACTGACCAAAAAAAGAGGCGTGTCCAGAAATAATCCAGGGGGTAATACTGTGGGATGCCACAAACTTTTTAATGGACTTTAAGACCTGATGAAGTACATAAAGTAGGTCAAAAGCTCAACACACTGCAGTTTTACATGAAGCTTTGACAAAAGTTCAGTTCCCTTACATTCTGCTTTATTCCTCTACGGGTGATTGACTGATATTTCCTGTTCTTCTATTTTCTATGTCACTTCCAGTTTCCCATGCTGTCAACATTCCTATGTTCACAATTTTGACGTCACCATGCCTAACCAATAACCTACTGCCTGTGCTCCCTGAGCTAATCAGTCCCTGAATGCTGTTCATTAAATATCATTCCATTTCTGACATTGTCTTTCAGACCTACTATTGAGCAACCCACCTCCTTGCCATCACCACTCAAACCTCTGGGACATTCAGGGAGACTCAATAGAAAGTTTTCATCATCTGTCTCCTGGCTTTACTCCACCGCTAGGAACCATTTCCTATCACCTATCTTCATTTGGACCTATGCTTAATGAAAATGCTTGAAATTGTTGTAAACTGGGTTTCTACCTCAATAAATATTGTCATACACCTTCAATTGTTCTCTTTATTATTATTATTATTGTTATTATTGTTATTATTATTATTATTATTATTATTATTATTATTATTATAAACTGCCTTTTGTTACAATGGTTACCAAAATTATATACATGGCTTATACAAACAGTTTATAAGATTGCGTCCTGAACAGTTGACCATCAATAGATGGATTTATTAGTAACTCAGCTTATAAAATTTTGCTAAAAATCACATATCTACTATCAGAAACTACTGTGGTAAGTTTGTTTGATTTCACACAAACAAACAGGCCCAAAACCTTCTTTTCAGGCGGTCTCGGTCCATTTGTTTGGTCCATACCAGAGTTGTATTGACAACTTTCAATCCTGGTCTGATGAACCAAACTAACCAGGCAAACACACCAGAGTCCATATAAAGGTGATCTGAACAGGTCAGGTATGAAATCCGCCTTAAACCTCGTTATACTCATTCATACTTTCACCTATAAACTTAATTCAAACTATGAAGCAGTGTCCACCCTTTTGTACTTTATCATATTGAAAGAGCTTTTTAATAATTTTCACAAATGTATGGTCTTTTCAGATTTAACATTGGTGTGTATTGTGTGGAATGTTCAGACCTGAAGTGGATGGTATTATCACACTCACTGTAGACTTTAGCTCCTCACAGGAAATCCAACTGTCTCATTATATTACACTTAAGCTTCTTTCATCACTTACATTTTTCTGACACTTGAACTGAATTTTAGTATTCAACTTGAAATATAAACTAATTTTACCACTTACACATCAACTGACAATTCAACTGCCTTTAGAGCTTACACTTAACCTCAAACTTAAATTTCTTTTAGCACTTCCATTTCAACTGCTATTTGAGCATGTTTCAGTATTTGTATTTTGACTGCAACTTTCAGTTTCACTCTTATCTGTTTAAAATGTTTCCAGGGCAAAATTTCAGCAGAGCGCACATGTAAATTGTCTTCAGAAAATGTAGTGTGTTCTAGTTACACCTGTGCTTTTCTTTGTGTGATATTTTAAAATGTCCTAAGTGAAAGGGATAATAACCATAATAAATACAGCTGTTTTTATAGCATTGTTTTGATATGCACACTGCAGGATGATAATTTTTTGAGGATATTTTTGGCTATAAAAGTAATGACTGTGCATTTACTCCTACAGTGCTGGTAGCGGAAGCATATAGTTTGTCTATACTGTATACCTTCACCCTTTGGTCTTCATGGAATATTTACCTCCTCTCCCTGACCAGTGTCTCCTTCCTGCTCTCCTGCTCTGCCTGCCTGGCTTGCAGTAGGGCCTCCTTGGCAGCCTTGTCCTCCTCCTGGGTTTTGGCATAGCGGGCTGCTCTGTCAGCTCGGTCCTGCAGAACAGAGGGGACAAAAATTGTTTGAAAAGAAGGGGATGTGGCTCTCGTGAATAAAAGGAGTCTAACAAGTCATATGTATATAATGAATAATGTAAAGTATGTTTGCACTGTTTCAACAACTGCAACTGATCAAGTTAAAGCTGCTAATCACGTGAATTCAGGCTTTTTTTTAATCTTGGAGGGGCTTGAAATCACAGGCATATTTTGTGTTAAGTATAATTCCAGTTATACCTGAGTTTTAGAAGTGACACCAACACTATGTTTTTGATACCTCACTTTGCTGACAAAACTCAAAATTTTCAAATAAAAACTGGTTTTCAAAAAGCTTTTGGCAGACACAAAGAAAGATATCTATGTAGCTAAGGAACTAAAATTAATATTTTGTCCAGAAACATGACACAAGGTGACATCATCTAATATGCAACAAACCATTACATGCTGTAACTTACGAATTTCCTGAACCAAATGAAAAACAGGCTCAATAGGTATCACACAGAGATAGAAAGCCTTTAAGTCAACATATTACAATTAGCTACTTATCAAATAGAAGCACAAAATGTCATATTACAGCCAGTGTAAAGTATGAAAAAGTATTTTCAAAATATTATTAAATGAATGGATGAATATTAGAACTTTCCCATAAAAAAGTTCCAAGGAAATTAAAATAATCTTTCTTGGGAAAATATACAGTCAAAATATCTTAAAATGTGGGTTTTTCAGCCCCAAGATCTATGGCACTTTATGCAGGACCAAATAATTTGTGATGACATATCACAGAACTATATTAACACTACACAGAATCACAATTTGGTTGCAAGAAAGTGAAAACCAGTGGAGATATGAATTACTGAAAATGAAAGGTTCTTCCTTTGGGTAAAAAAGGTTGGATTACTCAACAACAACAACTATTTACATGAATACATGCTGCAAATTATCCTGAGGGTTTTTTGGATGTTCAGTATAAATTTCAGTCCAATCCAGTCAAAAATAAGCTATTGGTGAGGTTTACAAAGAATCAAAGAGATTATGAAATTTAGCTCTGAGGGCCAAACGTGAACTGGGAGGCCCTCGGTGAGTTAATATATAGAGGTCAGCATAATGTACCTCTCCATAGCTCTATTTCAATCAGTACAACAACAGAGTCATGTCATACTCACCACTCACGCTGACAACTTTGGTGTTATCACTCAATTCTAATTACTTCTACTTTGTTGTCTTTTCCATTGCTATTAAGCTGCCATCAGTGAAGTGCTACACTTGCTGCAGATGTTTTACATATTATTTATTATTATTATTTTTATTTTGCATTTGTACAACAGCATAAAAATTACAGATGAAAGTGATGTAGTAGGGGTGGTCAAGATGCCCTAAGTTAATACAGTGGACCTATGTCCAAATTCCCCAAAGATTTTAAGTTTTAGACACTTTAGATGTTTAGATTCTTATCCATCATCAATACCATAAGGCAGGTGTCTGATCGGTCCTAAATCAGTCCCAAGTCAGTTTGGGAATACATGACAACACGTCAACATCAAGACAACAGGTAAACATGAATGAAGTTTAGAGTTTGTATCAACAGCAAATGAAAACCAGAGCAAACCAGAAAACAGATCATTTTTAGGACATCTTACTAAAATATGATCAAATATACTTATAAAACATGAAAAACTTGAAATAAAGAACCGACTCTAATGTCTCTTTCTCTCTGTGGTTGAAGTAAATAAAGGCGCTGTTCAGGATTCTTTGATACTGTTATTGTAACAACTTAATTTGTTAAAATCATCATCAGCCCCACCTAACATTGTCTACTCTGGTTTTCAAACACTGGGGAAAAAACGGGCCATTCTAAATGTTTATTCCTCACAGATCATATAGCAGCTTCCTCCACATTTAAGAGAGAGAGTGAAAGATGAGGTTACCATGGCGATCTGCAGTTTGACCCGTTCCCTGGCAGCCTTCTCCTCCGCCTTCTCCCTGTTCCTTTCCTCCAGGAGTCGCTTGGTGTTCTCTTCTTCCTGTTTCCTTTTAAAGTCCTGCATGTCCTTCCCCATCTTCCGCCGCTCCATTTCCTTTCTGATCTCATTCTGAATCATATACAACACACAGACTTAAGTGGGCCACATTAATGATGTATTCCAATCAATGTTATAATTCACACTACTATAAACTCAGAGGTTAAATAAAACTAGAACATTTTGGGAAAAATTTTGAGTGTGCCTGCTGCTTGGTGCATATCCAGGATAATCAGATGTCAGATGCTGGGTATTCGTACAAGTGGATGAGACGGTAGTGTGTGAAGGATTACAGGTGATGTTATTTGTGGCACTGATAATCATACTACCACATCAGGCAGTGGCATGAGTGTTAATATGACCAGTACAAGTAGTGATGGCAGTAGCTGTGTCATGGGGATTCAAACACGCACACGCGCACGCACACACACACACACACACACAGTCATGTTTGAATCACTACAGCAGGACATTACATGGACTTCATGTCCTGGAGACTCATCTTATCCCTGAGCAGTGTCACTGCAGCTATCAAGGCCTTGTTAACATCATTAGTATCACTGCCTTAAAGCTGTGTGATATGTCCTGCTAGGAGAGGACAACATGGCTGACTGTAAAAATGTTAATCAGTATAAATAGCCAATTACAGTCAGCTTTGTCAGCTTCTGGCCAGCAACTGCACAGCAATTGGTTACTATGTTGACTGAGCGCTCCTGTGGGAGGGAGAGGAGGCAAATACATAGACAAACCACTCTGTATCCCCAGGTGGACAACAGTTTATAAGCCAAAACATCTTATTAAAATGCCCTCATAGCTTGAAAAGTACAAGTCCTATCAAAAATGTTTCTTCACTATGAGTGTTACAAGGCTTCAATAAAAAGACAGTGATGTTTTATATGTGTACATACTGTTTACGGTATAGGAGCGGTGGCAGTTTTAAAACTGCAATCATCTCTGTTTTTGACAGGAACTTCATAGCTCAGTTTAACATGGTAGTCTATTGGAGTTTTGGTCAGCACTCTCTGTGCTTACAGACAATTCTTTCAAAAAACCGAAAGTCATGACACAATGAGAGCAACACTGTGTCAAAGAAGACAATCTTTTCTACACTTTGATACACAAATGTCCATGAGGATTGGAAATTGTAGGAATTAAAAAGAGGTTGAATAAGGTTTTTGGGGAACATTTTCAGGGATGGCAGAGTGTGCGTGATGACACACACTCTATTTCTGAAAATTCAGCGCAATACACATCCATTATAATATCTGAAACTTAAAAAAAAAAAAAAAAAAAAAAAGCATAAAACTTAAATTGAGATTTTGTAAAAACCATAATAGCTATCAAAATACTGATTTAACCCAAAAAAGTCTTCGGTCTTGTACCCAGTTTCAGCCATGTTTCTATGTTAAAGTATGACAAAGCAATGTGGCTCCAAAGGGAGTGGGTTTAATCATTTTTACGACTTCCCATTGTTTTTCGATGGGAAATGTTTTGCAGTTTTTCACGACTTGTGTCCCCATGGTTGGTCGAATTGCCAAGAAAAGTCATAGCAAACCATTTTCAATCGAACCACACGTTTTGATATATAATTTGGGTTTTCTCAAAGCTGCGGGACCAGGTCCATGCGTAAAGTTGTACGGAAGAGGGAGAATAACTAGACTATGCAGTTACTGGTGAAATTGCGGGGGATTGCTGGCTTCTGGAAAAGCTGATGCTAAACTGCTAAACTTTTGTTCTTTAATTTTTTAAACAAATATTATATATCCTCACAATTACCAAAATTTATTTTGGTTTACATTGAAAATCTAATCTAGTCGAGTCTAAATTGCAGAGAAATAGCAATTTGTGTGTGTATGTGTCTGTGCGTGTGTCCTAACTAAAACTGTAATAAAACTTATTTCCAGTATAATCTGTAGAAATGTGTGTGAATCCATGTGTCTTGTATGTAGTTTGGAAACAGTGTGTCAGTCAACTGTGTGTAAACAGCACAGAGAACAGAGAAGCTGTTAATGCGTAGATATCCATCAGCTGGTTGTATCCAGCTCCAATTATGGTTGACATGGTGATGGTACCAGCTTCTTTCTCCCTGAGATTGACTCAGATTTTAGTGAGATTTAGCTCAGCGCACCTTTCGAACTCCTCCTATTCAGTCAAAAACCCATAAATCCTATTGCCAAAGTTTTTACACCATGAAGGCTAAAAGACTTGCACACATCTGTGCAATTTTGCGTTCCTCCATTTTCTGTTTTCTCTGAAAATCCGGTTCTTAATTTGTAATTGAGTCTATGGGGCAGTTGGATGGTACACCTGTCACTCAAAGGGTCATGGAGCAAAATGTGTTTTGAGACATACTGCTGAGAAAAGTAATTCCCGTCATCTCCCAATCAAGCTGCACGTTTGGACGTTTGAATGGAGCTTCGACGACGAATAGTGAAGTTAGGTGTCAAAAAGTGAGTAGAAGATGTATTAACTAGAAATTCGATAACCTGAAGAAAATGCAGTGTGAATGCTGAAAGCTGAAGGAAATTTCTGAAGAAAAACTGAATGCCTGAAGGTGAAAGATTAAGTTAATGGGAAGCTGAAGGAAATTGTTGAAGCAACACTGAAAATGGTTGGGGGAAAAAAAAACAACAAAAAAAAAAAACAGCTGAAATACAGAATCAAAAGTTCGAAGCTGAGAGCTGAAAGACATTGCCTACGCAATTCTGAAAATGACTGAAGATGTCTGACAAAACAGCTGAAGAGAAAATGATATACTGCCAAAGCTGGAAGTAGAAATAAAATACCTTGAAACTGTGAAAGAATAAATTCTTTGTATTAATATAAAGCAGATGAACTGCACCGTGAAACGGCTGAAAGTTTGAATTTCTTAACAGTTAAAACTGAAAGAAACAGGTCTGAGTTGCCTGTGTGTCTGTCTGTCTGTGTGGGTGTATATAGGTAAAAGCACATTAAAAAGGTAGAATATGTAGCTTTTCTGCATTAAAATGTCTAAAAAGGACTACACCTATGTTAGATATTTTTTTGAGTTGTGTACTTACATTATTTCAAATATTTCAAGCAATTTTCAAATCTAGAGAAATACGTCATTTTAATCAAGGTAATGGTCCATTTCATTTTGCCGCTTGTCAATGGATTCATATTCCCTTTGCACATGCGTCTGCGTTGTGGTAGTCTGGCAGAAGTGGTCAAAATGGACTTCTTAAATCCAGTTTTAAGACACATTTTACGATACACTTAGATCTTGGGTCATTTATATATTTTAACCGGATGAAGGAATCTGGTCATCGGACCTCTGGATCTTAAGTTATCAGAAAAACAAGCTAAGCAAACATTAGCGGCAGCTCGGCTCACAGGCCCTCTGGGGCGATTTTTAACACGAAACTGCTTTATTTTGTGTTTTTATAAGTTTTAATGACCTGGCCTGTTTGTTTTTGAGAGGAGGAAACCTCTGAAGATAATTCGGCTCCCTGTAGAAACCTCCTCAGCGATTAACGCTGAAAGAATCCTAACCAGAAGAAGCTGTCTGCAATGAGGGCAATGGTGGTGAAGATAACAACTCCCATGATCCCATGCTACTTCATGACGTCACCCAGCCCTACCTTTTGTTATTGTTTTGACTGAAATCCCCTAGCAGCAGAAAGGACATATTGTGCGTTTAATGTTATTGTTAGGCAGAATATATAGAATATATACTGATAACAGACAGAGAGCACCACTGAAGTACCCCTCAAACAAGACACCTTAACTCAAAAACTGTACTTTGGATTGCTGAAATTTTTTCAACGCGAGTGTCAGGAGACTTTGCAGAAGACATGCATGTGTCATTTGTGTAGATAATGTGACCATTGCCTGAGCTATCACAGTCTAAATAGTGCTCATGTTTGTGTTTTTGCTCATGAGCAGGAGAGGTCAGTTAACATTGGAGTCTATCGGGCAGTTGAGGGGTTCTCTTGTTGCTCAGAGACTGACAATTCAAAAACCGCAAGTCCTATTGCTCAAGTAGTTGTACTGTCTGGAAGAGCATAAATTTGTCTACAATTTGATGTATAGATTATTTGTGAAAAGTGAAAAATGCAGACAGTACAAAAGCTGCAGGTCCAAAATTTTAGAAAATCAGAACAGCTGAAGTTTCTCTAAGCTGCTCCCATAGATCACCATTATAAATTCAAAAGAGGACTGAAAAAAAAAAAAGCAGAAAACTTAAAACTGTGATAATTCAAAAACTGTACATGATATCAATAAACTGAATACAAGTTTAATAGCTGAAAGTCTTGTGCCCACTTTAAAACTCAAATGACGTCTCTAGCTAAATGAATGTGGTAGTAGTTGAATTTAGTGGAGACAGTTTTAGAGGATTTGATCATTCTTACCATTCATTCCAATGGCAGAATTTCTTTAGAAAAAGATAAATAATAGCAGCATTGTCCTGAGAAAGCTGAACATTTTGATATCTCAATGATAGCTGAAAGTATGCAGAAGTTGTTAGCGACTGAAACATGTACACGGAATAAAAAAGAAAAAAAAAAAGAAAACGGGGATAGGATAACAATAGGAGTAGAATAACAATAATATGAATGCTGAATCAACATTCACATTAATACAGAGCCATTTTTTGGGCTCAGAAGAACATGTACAAAATGGTCGCCGAGAAGACCATATAGTGGGATTACTCGCACAGCAATCCCACCATTAAACAAAATGGCCATGTAGAAGAACATATAGTGGGATTGCTTGCACAGCCAAGAAGAAGTACTATAGCGGGAATAAGTATGGTCTGTTAAGTATTCTGTGTGGTGCACAGCAGGCACATGATGTGGTCTGCTGACTGGTCAATGCTGCTGATCTGGGAAATTAGGCTGTGCCTGTGGTCATAAAATCTGAAGTTTTCTGCCACACCCTCACCAACAGGTTGACTAGGATCGTTACACAGACAGTCTGACCTAATCTGACAGTTAGCAGTCACCTCAGTGGTCAGTCAGCCTCCTGTGTGTACCCAAACACGCACACACCTGCCACAAAGTTTGTATCAGAGCTGCTTTTGTAAAACTGATCAAACACTATGTATTTCTTTGTATTTTGAGTATTATAGTGAAACAATGTAACTTTTTTGAGCAGTAGCAACAGTGCCTTTTGCTGCCACAAGTGTAAGCGGCAAATGGTGCCACACTATTCTGATAGGAGGGAAAGACCAGGGAAAGACCATCCACCCGTTCCCCGTTCACCCGTTCCCTGAACATCCAACAGCTGTTGCTGTTGGATGTTCAGTAAA
Organism: Xiphias gladius; assembly: GCF_016859285.1. Lineage (NCBI taxonomy): Eukaryota > Metazoa > Chordata > Actinopteri > Istiophoriformes > Xiphiidae > Xiphias > Xiphias gladius. The sequence goes on along the minus strand of NC_053415.1, from coordinate 163,763 downwards.
ACACAGAACACACATACAGGACACAGAGCAATAGACATCACGAGACTACGTTTGTCACACACCAGTTTCAAAAGTGCCACCCACGAGTGTGCATTTGGATCAACAACACAATCAGCTGGTCGGTTCACAGTGACACTGTTTAGTGACAAATCAACTACAGAGACAGTTTACAAAGGACAAATGACTTGTATGATCTTCAGAGTTTCACTCAGACTGTAACACTGACAAACACCTGTGGTGGTGTGTTCATCAACAGCAGCAGTGATACACTCATTTATATTTAACATGTGCATCAGTGATGTACTTGTGTAAACATACTAGTAATCAGCTGGTGTAGATCAGAGATCAGTGTATGGTGAATAGTGGATATAGAACAACCAGACAGTTTGACACAGACTCCTGAGCTGAGCCACAGCTGTTGTGTTCACAGCCGAGTGACATGAATACCACATGAAGTAGGAGGAGTTCAGTAAAAATCCACTGTGCTCTGGAGTCAGTTTAACACTGAATATTGAGGGGACAAATTTGCTTGCTTTCAGCTTTTGGAGGGATCCAAACATCTCTCAGGTTGGTTACAAACATTTCTATATTTCATGTATTGTGGGGATGTGATCCCCCTATGGCCACAGTTATGACATGCCTGGGTGCAGACCCTTGATTATGGACTAGGATTTAGAGCCCAAAACAGGCTTGTCTCCTTACCTCCTCTTCTCCTCTCTTCCTTTGCTCTCGTCTCTCTTCCAGTTTCTTGTTTAACCTGACAGAAAATTGTAATGATACAATATCATATTTACCTTGACAATGATAAGTGTAACTAAGGCAGGGTTTTTATATATCATTGCATGGCATTTCTTTCACTTCTGTTTTACCTGTCCTAATTTATTACATTGAGCAGTTAAAGTCTCTGGACTACAGGGAAGACTGTTTGGTTGAACTTCTGGTTGGATATCATTGGTTGATGTATCTATTCACAGTTTATTTGGATGAGATTCTGACAATTTACTGACATCTTCAATATGAGCGAATAAAGGTCAGTATGAGATTTAGCACACAGTAAGAGAGGACAAAAAACATCCACTTCACGACTTGTTCCCGAAGACAAAAACAGATAACATAAACAAATTACTCCAGAGCAGCAACAATTTTACACACATCCAGTGCAGAACAAACAGGCTGAAAGCAACAACCCTGCCTACAGCACTAGGACGGTACAATACAGAACTGAAAGGAACAAAAGATTGATAGTGGGGTTTGTTGTGTTTTTATTTATCTGTTTTGTTTTTTATATATTTTTTTTAATTGATTTTTAAAAACGTGTCCATGGTTTTATGTAAGTGTATGGTTGCATTAGTAAATGTGTGAGTATGAATGTATGGGTATGTATGTATATACAGTTAGGTAGATAAGTGTTGGGACAATGAAAATTTTTTATAATTTTGCTTCTGTACCGCACCACAATGGATTTGAAATGAAGCCATCAAAACGGAACAGAAGTGTAGACTTTTAGCTGTAATTCAAGGGGTTTAAAAAAAAATCCTGCATTAACTGTTTAGGGATTACAGCCATTTTTATACATAGTCCTTCATTTTCAGAGGCTCAAAACCAATTGAACAACCGACTGACAATCAGTTTAATGGCCAGGTGTGGTCTGTTCCCCTCGTTATTTCATGAAGAATTAAGCAGATAAAAAAGGTCTGGAGTTGATTCCATGTGTTGAATTTGCATGGGAACTCTCAATATGTGATCCAGAGAGGTGTTAATGCAAATGAAGGAGGCCATCATTAAGCTGAAAAAAACAATACAAACGATAGGTTTGTCGTGGCAGATGGCAGAAACTTTAGGAATGACAAGAACAATTTGGTACATTCTTAAAAAAAGAAGAAATACACTGGTGAGCTCAGCAACACTAAAAGGCCTCAAAGAAAACAGAAGACAACTTAAGTGGATGAACGCGGAATTATTGCTTCCCCTGTTCTGGCACAAGATTCTTTGAACAGATAAAACCAAGATTAACTTGTACCAGAATGATGGGAAGAGAAGAGTACAAAGAGGGAAAGGAACAGCTCATGATCCAAAGCATACCACATCAATTGTCAAAAATGGTGGAGGCAGTGTTATGGCATGCACATGTTTCGCTGCCAATGGAAGTGGGTCATTCTGCTGATAGAAGTAGCAGGATGAATTCTGAAGTGTACAGGGGTATACTATCTGCTCAGATTCAGAATGCTGCACAACTGATAGGACGGTGCTTCACAGTACAGATGGATAATGACCCAAAACATACTGCAAAAGCAACACAATGGCTTCGCAAGGCAAAGAAATGGAATATTCTTCAATCACCAAGTCAGTCAACCAACTGAGGATGCTGAGGGCAAGACCCAACCGCAAGCAGCAACTGAAGGCAGCTGCAGTAAAGGCCTGGCAAAGCATCTCAAAGGAGGAAACTCAGCATTTGGTGATTTCCATGGGTTCCAGACTTCAAGCAGTCATTGACTGCAAAGGATTTTATCCAATTATTAAAAATAACCCATATATGTATAATTATGTTGGTTTGTCCATTTACTTTTGAGCCTCTTAAATGGAGGGAACATGTGAAATGCCTTTGAATTAAAGCTGAAAGTCTACAATTCAATCGCATCTTGATTTGTTCATTTCAAATCCACTGTGCTGGTGTACAGGGGCAAAATTAAGAAAATTGTGTCATAGTCCAAATACTTAAGGACCTAACTGTATGTGTAGTTTTATATCTTTATGATGTACAATCATGTATAGTTGTATCTCGTTTGCATTAATGCAAATTCTGCTTATATTCAGTGGTTTGGGACTTGATATCAGTATAGTTCTTACAATGATCAGTAGTCTGCTTGGTTACCTAAAATGTGTTAATTAGTTTTCCTTTTGGCTGCTGTTCGACTTACACAGAGATGACGTTTTCAGTACAAACACCTCAATACAGAACGCATTTTCTGTCTACAACATGTATGTGTGCTTCTACCTTTCCACCTTAGTGTCCAGGTTTTCTTCACTCTGAGCACACTGAGCATTATCTGATGATGCATTCTCTGCAAGAGTCGCTGTGGCTGAAAGGCTACCATCATCTACTGGGCTCGACAGAGATGCTGCGTACAATAGGAACACAAAAGGAAAGCACCAGGTTAACTTGCTACTTTACACCTTGTCAGCAAAAAGCAAACAAAGTCTATCCATCCTCAATTTCTGTATGCAATCATCTGCCTAATCTACTGCATCTACTGTATCTCATGCCATAAACTGTACAACCTCAGGGAACCCATTCAAGACAGTGGTAGAACTCAATGAAAAGGTTACACTGGCAGCAAGAATTGTCTAATCTGTGCATGCTTACAAAAAAAAGTCATACTTTGAAGTTGCAAAAAGTTCATCTCTGTCTGCCAGAGCAGCTTCAACAGTAGCAGTAATGATTCACTGAACGGTCACAATGATGATTCTCACCTCCTTTGGCTGGGTGAATGCATTTCACACAGATTATCATCGCTGTGAGCTGAAATATCATTTCTGGTGTTGAATGACTGCAGATGATTTAAAAGCTGATATTAGTGGCATTCTGTTATGTCACACTGTGGACTGCTGGAATTTAATACTTTCTTCATTCTGTAATGCTAAAACATATTTAATTGGAGTTTTTATGAGTTATAAGTGCACAACTCATTTCTCTTATATTTCAACTTAAAAGACAAAAAAAAAAGAAAAAGAACAAAACAGAGAGACACTCTCTTTAGCTACTTAATAACCGGATTCAGACTTTTTAATTCATTTCAGAGTTTATATTTAGAATCTTGAAGAGATTTGAAGGTTTTGTAATTACTGTCTACTGTCATCAGTTGTTCCTGTACAAATCTGAAAGTATTTATGTATACTTTTATTTGGTCAATGTACTTCTGGGATTTCGTGTTGGGAAGTACTCTACCTTACCAGAATTAGAAACTTGACATACCTGATTGTGATGAACTGATTGGCCCTTATTGTTGGTGGCAGGTAAAAAAACTCAGTACTAAAGGTGTAACTACAGCCCCCCCGTTTCATGTCTCCCCCCTCTCTATGACAGCTGGCTCTTCCCCCCACCTTCCAGTGTGGACGTTCAGAACAATTATAAACACTTTTGCCTTTCTTAAAAGGCTGGACAACACGTCGTACCAACTAGTTCTTTTCTAGTATAATCCAGCCCTAAAGCTGAATGACCACTGCACACTAAAGAAGGCATAACCAAAATATGTATGCATGTTACTCCCCTGTGCTGAAAACAGATATCTGATAGAACCAATTACAAGAGTATCCTGACAGATTTAGGCGTATGAATTATCTTTTTTAAACTCACAGGACTTTACTTACGGCTAAGGACTCCAGCTCTTTCTGTCTTTGAGTGCTGTTTTTGTACTGTAAAATTGTCACATTTTTGCATCATGTAATTAGCCCCAAATCATGCCCACTGGATTATTTTTTCTACACTAATTAAATTACATTTAATCTGAACCATGCACTTGTCACCAGAGGAGTATAAAGGTCTAAGGTGCATCTGCCAAATGAATGACTTGAGTGATCCAGGCTCAATCACCTTTTGCTGTTCCTGGTACTGCTGCAGGCTCTGTGGCTTCTGCTGCTGAACTAACAGGAACTGCTGGAGCTGAGGATTGAGCAGAGGCTGGAGCAGGTTCTGTGGCTGTGCTGTTATGTGACCTGGTCTCCACAGGAGCAATTCCCTTTGGTAACACTGTCGGACCTCCAATCTGCTGGGCATGCATCTGTCAGAAAACAGGGAGGAAGATCATTACCAGAAAGAAAACCATGTAGATTCAGTGACTCAGTGGCGGTAGCTCAGGTGAAGGGTCATCTTCATGTCTAGGGTTGTAATACACTTGCTTTCAACTACACATTGGTTGCACACGATGGCTGCCCCACATATCCTCTGTTCCTTTGTAAAGTTGGTTGTGCACGTTCTAAGAAATTTAACACTGTGTGATGTAGCAAGATGCAATGAAGCACATGGGGGAAGTATCTAATGAAATGAAATAAGGTCGGCAGTGGATCGAAAAAACTAAAACAATATACGAAAGTTCAGAAAAGACAAAGCTTGTCATCACTGGGGCTTTTTCTGCCATGATCTTAAACATCACAGCCAGTGTACATGGGATCGAGCTGCATCCCATTCCTGCATCAGTACTGCCAGAGATGATTTACTTCCATTATAGCCGGTGGATGTGTGTGGGTCCCCACCAGGTTAGTGTCCGGAGCATCTCCCAGATTCTTTCTTCCCCCCACTCTTCTAGGTTTACATGCTTGGTCTATTTTTTGCAGCTTGAATCTCTGAAGAATGAAATTCACTTGTAAAAGTCTATCAGCGTCTATTTATTAAAACAAATTTTTAATGATGCATTCATGTGTTTCGGACTTTGTCTTAACACATTCAAACAAAATTTGTTTTTATGGTGTGACAGAAGAAAGGGATGAAAAGGGAAGAAGGGAGATGACCAACCATCTGTTCAGTCTCCTCCTGCTCTCTGTCATTACCCTGTGTTTTAAAGCAGCTGAAATGGTTTTATGTTTCTGTTATTGACAAATCAGTGAGTATAAACTTAAATCAGACTTATAAATACATGCTGACCAGCAGACATAACCAAATTTCAGTAAAGTAACTATAAACTTTTTTTTTTCTGAAGATGCTCCGCTACTGAAACGATTCCAGTGGACACTGAAACCACTACAGAGCCATGTTTTTTAAGTCTGCACTTAGGAGGGCAAAAGCAGCAGATATTCTTTAGTGTCTAATTCTTCAGATAAACACAAAGAATGCATGCAGATATTTGAAAAGTGACACTCATATAACACCTGCCTTGAGTCTCTAGCCAAGATAGCAGCTCTGAGGCTGTACTTGAGAGAGCGCTGTGTCGAGCAAAATGATATCATCAGCATGCTAACATGCACACAATGACAATGCTAACATGCTGATGCTAAGCAGGTGTAATGTTTACCCTGTTCACCATCTCAGTTTGCTGTGTTAGCATGCTAAAAGTTGCTATTTAGTATAAAATTAGACACAAAGTCCAGCATTGGGCAAATTAAAATGTGAACCTCATGGTGGCGCTAGATGAGAAATCAGAGGATCACTAGGGTATATGATTCATCCTGAGGGGAACGTGTATGTCTACACAAACTTTCATTGCAATCCATCCAGTAGTTGAGACTTTACACCAAAGTGGTGGACCGACTGAGTGTTTGCCTGATATTATCATGGCTAAAACATGCATTTGATTCTTCATTATGGGGTAATGTGCATAGTTAGATAAAAAGAGCAGAAGGTTTGAAAAACCAGTAGTGAACTGCCTGTAAATTAAACTGCATACAATCCAAGCTTTGTGCCCGTACCTGCTTAACTCTGTTGATTCTTTTCCTCAGATCTTCAGCAGACACACTGCCAGCGATAACCTCCAGAGGAATCCCATTCTCTCCAATAAAGAAGCTAGAGGGTATGCACACCACTGGATCTTCACACAGGGGGAAGGGTTAAGGAACAAGCTTCCAGAAACTGACATTTTGCAATACTAACTGTTTACATAAGTAGTTAAATTGTGTTTTTTTACTGCACTCTGCTGCATTTCTTTTACTGCAGCCTACAGCCTGTCAGCCTGACAGCATGGCAACCTGGTTCAAAGTCTAAACCATGCCCTAATACAAACTAGTCTGTAATGTGGGTTAGGGTCAACAGTATCTGTTGGCCCAGTGAATGCAGCAATCTAAAGGGTAGTGCAAGAAATAGCTTTCCTCAGAGATTAATCAGTAATCAATAAATTCCTAAATAACTTTCTGTAGCCCCACATTAGTTCAGCCCAAGAAGAAATGGCCCACATTTAGAGCAGCAAAAAAGATACAGATCTGGGAGAACTGCACACATGTCTCACTGTGGAAAATATGACGCAGTATCATGTGGTGACACTCCATATACATTAACATACCTATTATCTAAATACATTACATCAAACACGTCAGATCGATTGCACTAAATAGGTTGCTGGTGTGATTGAGAAGTAAGTAATTAAGTACGTTTTTTGCCAAGAAATGACAGAATAGTTTACTAATAATAATAACAACAATAACTGAAAGAACAAATATGGGGGAATATAAGCAAGACTTCTGAACAAATTGGGCAGTAACATTTCAGTCAAAAGTTGAAGCAATTCTAAATTATTAAAAATTGGCTGCACATATAAGGTTACTGATTTGTTGAGGTCAGCCATCTACATACTTTTTTACAATCCACTTAACAAATGTTACTAAAGCTACATCAGTTTCCTACAAGTCAAACAAAAAGACATGTAACGAGAGTGGTAGTAAAAGTTAACATGCATTTCATTGTAAATGGCTTCAAAGATAGTTGGGGTTTCTCTCAGCAGGTCAGTATGGCAGGTCAATATAAGTGCAGTTGGATTTATTTATTACATGTATTTCCACAATAGGAAGAAAAAAGTCACCATAGTACATTAATTAAAAAGATCGACTCTGACGTAAACTTCTGATTCTGCCGTTAAATTAATACAGAACTGTCTTTGTCCTGTATTGTACGTTATCATTTTAAGCCAAAAAAAACTTTCCACAACGCGGACAATAAAGTTCCTGACAAAACATGAACAAAATCCAAAACTTAACTTTACTTTTACTGTTACTTTAGATTTTAAATTTAAGTCTGACTTTTGAGACTAAATATTTTAATTTTATGAATTTCAAGACAGAACCCGCAGGCACCCAGAATTCTCAGCTCTTTTTCCCTGAAGTTTAATATTAGATTTCATTAAGTTGTAATTGTGTTATGATGTTAGCAGAGGCACTGGTTCAGTTGAGGTGCTGCAAATCCACCACAAAACGCTGAGGGTAATGCTGTAATTAGTTAACCAACTAAAGCATCAAGGAACTCAACACTGCAAATAACGTGACTTAGTCATTACAGGAAAAATATGTGACAACCACACAGAGATCCTGCTGTAAACTGTTTTCTTGTCAGTGCTGTGATGCTGCTTGCATGTTCTAATTGTGTTTGTAGTGGAAAATCACCATATGAGATTGTACTCTTAATACTGGTTAAAAGCTGAGAGATATCATTTTAGTTATGCAAGACAACTGTTAGTTCTCACTTATGAAAACATCTTGAAGACAGCAACATCACCTGAAACCAAACTTTAGCAATGTATGCTGTGCATTTAACTGAACTGATCATTACCTCTTGGAATCAACTTTAATGGCCACACAGCAGTTGCCTGCTGCCTCTGACACTTTGTCGTCCTCCCAGCTGGACATCAGCTGTGCTGACTGTTCATCTTCCCCTGAGAACACAGACAGTGACAGTGATAACAGCTCACTGTGCATACATGAAACCATCCTGTCACATAACGGTAGAACAGCTAACTAACAGCGCCACTGCAAATACTGCTGCCAATGATGCAACTCAAACTAGTGACGTTTCAGGTTACTGGCTAACCTATCATTTCAAGCGTGAAACGACTGTAGCCATCCTGCCGGGGGGGGGGGGTCTCTCCAATCATAACCTGTCTAATTGTAAGATGATTTAGAGTTAGCTCCGTAGCTATTTGGAAAATGACACAGTTTTCGTAATTTGGCCTCTGTACACCACCGTGTTGAATTTGAAACGAAGCCACCAAGATGTGATTGAAGTGTCGACTTTCAGCTTCAATTTTAGGCCTGAAGTCTGGAACCCATGGACATCACCAAATGCTGAGTTTCCTTCCTTGAGATGCTGAGCATTTGGTGACGGGATCCAGACTCCAGGCAATCATTGCCTGCAAATGATTTTCATCCAAGTATTAAAAATAATCCTTATATATATAATTATGTTGGTTTGTCCAATTACTTCTGAGCCTCTTAAATGGAGGAACTATGTATAAATGGCAGTAATTCCTAAATGGTTAATTGGATATTTTTGTGAAACCCCAAAAATTAAAGCTGAAAGTCTACACTTCAATCACATCTTGGTGGCTTCGTTTCAGATTCAACGCAGTGGTTTACAGAGGCAAAATTACGAAAACTGTCTCACTTTCCAAATAGTTACGGAGCTAACTGTAGCTGGCCTGACGTTAGCCGGTGCTCCTTGAAGCGCCAAGATAATCTGGTTAGGCTGTTAGAGTCTTTTCTTCTCATTACAACGTTACACAGACCGGTAACCAACAGCCCGAAATAGCATCAGGGTTAAGTTCCTACGTTTCTGACTTCTTGCTTTCGGTGTAAGACTTCTTGTTTCTTTGACAACTGATTGGCTGTGCTAGCTAGCTAACGGCTATGTACAACAGCTCCCAAGGCTAGTTGGCTAGCACCCCATCACTTTTTACCTATGCAGGCTAACGTCAGCAAGCTGTCGCACACTTAACGTTACCTGTAATGACGACGACAAAAACGAAACTCCGCTGTTTTGCCGAGCTAATGGCGTCAGGAATCGAGCCCTCAAACCAAAGCATGTTTTCCAACTGTGTTTTCTGCCTTTGCTTTGGTGACGCTGTCAAGCAGCTAAGTGTTACATCAGTTCATAGAGCTTAGTCAGCCCGTCAGAGCCTGAACACCGAGCTGTCTGCTCTGCAGCTGGGAGTAAGCTCACGTGACCTGCCGTCCTCTCTCCTAATGATGTACCTATAATTTCACCTCTTACTGCTGCAAAACAATGACGTTCACACGATCTGTTACAAATCACATTCACACTGCAACTCAAAGAACACTTAGAAGTTTCAAAGTTAAAAGTATTCAGCTTCATTGTCCCTGGGAAGTTGAACATAAAACACAATAAATACGTATCACATGAAAATATGGAAAAATACACACTGGTACACAAACAAATGTAGATCAGTGACAGCAGGAAATAAAAGCTGGAGTACATCTAGCTTTTAACAACACTAACCAACAGTGTTATATGTAAAACTGATGATCAGCTAACACATTCTGGGTGTTGAACAGTTTGATGAAGCAGTCTTCACCCTTTTAGACATGGTCTCCGTCCAGAGGGAATAAGCTCAAGCTCTCCATACAGAGGATGAAGAGGACTCTCTTCTGTTAGGCAGATCTGGAACTTGAACTATGCGGTGAAGCGTGTTCTTGTCCCAATGGAGAGATAGCCAAATAATTTCAGGCAGCTTGCCATCACACACCTGCTGCTTATCACTACAAGAGCAGTGCCCTCAGTCCAAACTCACAAGTGTAATATTACTAATATGTCTAAATTTGTTCAGAACATCCTGAGTTAAATACAGTCCAGGAAAGTGTAAAATGCTTTCACTGAAAAAAACACATCTGCTGTCCAAATCAAGTACAAGTAGTCTACATGTTGCATAGGATGAGTTCTATGCAGTGTCTTAAATGACCCTTCCTTGATGTGCTTTGTAATACAGAGCTTATCACATTTCTTCCAAGTTTTCTTGCTTATGTCATTGAAGCGCAAAGACCAACATGTTTTGATGATGTAGACTGTTCATGATTAAACAATGTCTAGTAAATGCACACAGCATCTGTCACAGTGTCAGAGTCCACTGTAAAGCATATTCAACAGAGACATACACGTACGTAAAGAGAACAATTATATAGTGAAGCTAACTGCATAGCAACATACTGATGGTGATGACAAAGAGCAGGAGGAGACTTAAGACAGGTTCAACGTTTAATCTGTTACTATATATTTCTTCTACTATGCAAATTTAATACGAAAATATATTATTGAGAAATTCATTTAAATCAGTAGAAAGGCCCACACACCTCAATTTTATAAAAAGTAATAAAAGACCTTCAGAGACAGCATCACAACAATCATATACATGTTAAGTTTAACAGGTAGGTTATTGTGTGGGAAAACTTCATAAGATATAAATATCCTTTCTGATCTAATGACTGGAATTCTAACATTTAAAGTAAAAAAGTGACTTGTTTTAAAGTGAACTGTAAATGTCTTTGTGACTGTATGCAGGCAACCAAGCTGACAGTGCTTACTGTATGTGAATGTACTGATTAAACATCAGACATTAGACATTAGAGTTATTTTAACAGCATGTTGAAGAAGTAAATCAGTAACTACATATGCTAATTGCCTATGCTGATATTAATGGACACACACACACACACACACACACACACACACACACACACACACACACACACACACACAAACACACAGTGAGTAACTGTTTAATTGTAGTTTCTGTAAATTTTATTTCCCACCAATAATGTCTAAATGCTGTTTCAAAGACACAGAACTGAATGAAATAAAAATGATCTGCAATAAACTCTGTTACAGTAAAAAGAAGCAGGGTGAGTAAGTTTTCTTCATAATGAGCTGAGTTTTGAAAATCAATTGGATGCTTTCAGTGTCATGGTTGAAACATATTACATCTGTATATTTATTCATAATATCTTACTCTTTACTGTTTAACATTGGGTATCTTAGGTAATGTGTCACTGACGAAGAGACCTCACATGGGAAAAAGGGTATTTTGAAATAAAAATCTCTATAATGAAATTCACTTCACTTAAACTCAGAAATGAAAAATAATGAACACACGTTTCATAGCTAGTAGAGTTTCAATAATGTATTGACTTTTACAATTATATTATTATTTTTATTATTATTATTATTATTATTATTATTTATTTTTTTATTTTTATTTTTATTATTATATTACAATAGCTATTCATATTTTTGCCTTCCTGGTCTTCCATACACCAGTGCCCGTCCTGTCGTGTTGCGTCGACTTGAATCCAGCTTAGAGTTTCACTTTTGATTTAGAGCTCAGTTAGTGGGAACTGCCGCCACACTCTGCGCCCTCACTTCGTCTCTTTTCTCACTTTAAGGGCACTTGAACAGGAAAATAAAGCAGTAAGAAAATACAGAAAAAGTAGGGCAGGTTATTGATAGAGCAGGTTGTATTCAGCCGGCTTTATTTGACATACTTTGTCAGCGGAGTTTAATTTTCATCGGTCAGGACTTGGCTGTTATGCACAATAACCGGTCGATAAATACTAAGGTAAGAACTGCTCGAATGTCTGAAGAGTACTCGTTACCAAGTGAGCAAGTCTGGTTGGTATAATGACTCTTTCTTCTTGTAAGATGTACGGTGGTCTGGAGGAGGATAGTCAATTCGAGGAGGCCAAGAAAGAGCTGGAGACATGGAAGGTAAGAGGCAAGAAAATACGCCGTTAAAAATACGCCGACCATTTCAGCCCCTCACTGAGGTTCCAGAGGGCCAGGTAGGTACCTGTGAAGCGTTTGATTTCAGCTCTCAGGGGAGATGAGGCTTAACTCTGCACACGCAAGTCATGGAAAAACGATAGTCTCAGAATATCATCTTGCCAGATGAAGCAGGAGGAAAGAGAACATAGCACAATGCAGGTTCCACATAAAGCTGTATAAAAAAAATTAGACTAATAATAAAACGAATAATTATAATAATAAGACTAATATTAATCAGGCTAAATATAATAATAATAATAATAATTGTAGCAGTGGGTGTTGAGCAGGATCATGGGGCATCAGGTGGTCTGGTCCCTCCTGTGGTTTTGATGCAAGCAGGTAGTTTTGGTTTCATTTGTCCAGGTTGCAATATCTGTCTTTGTAAAGTATGTGAATAAATTTAGTTATTACTGTTCACAGCATTAAAAAGTGGCATTTAAACATGTCTTTTTAGAAATGTTGTCCCTGTAAATGTGGTTATCCACCATCATCGTCTCAGTCCCCTTACAAACTGCCCACAGGTCTAACTGTTTTCTTATAGAACTCTTTCTGTTTTGTCTCTGAGACTAAAGAAAAGAAAGCTGATGATGTGAAATACAGGCTCATAGTGGAAAAACTGGAAGAAGATGAAGCCAAGGAGAAGGCCAAGCAGGAGATTTCGGCTTGGCTCGGAAAGCTAGACAATTGTCGAAAGGAATTCACTCAGACCATGAGAGCAGTGCAGGTAGAGTTACTATCATGTCTGTAACATCTACAGTAGAGGCTGCTGGGGGAAAATGAGATACAACAAAAAGGAACTAATTTCTAAATTTTCTCACTTGATTCTTTCACCTAGGATGAAATCCAGAAGCTTGCTGAACGTAAACAGGATTTGCTGGACAAATTGAGGAGAAGACAGGCTCAACTGGAGGTTAAGAGGACCGAGTCCACCAAACTGAAGCAGAAATTCAAGGTGAAAGTCCTCAGGACAAACCCACCAGCTCAAATTGTTCTTCCCTAACTAGAGCAGATGGTCACTGCCATTTCATTGTATTGTTTGGTAAAATTACAACACGATATGTCTTAATAATATAACAATACTTTGACATATTGTAGAACAATAATAATAACATTATGCGCTGTATTCCTCCACCTGTCCAGATCTATGCCCAGATTCCAGACACAGAGGTGAGGTTCAGCACTCAGGACAAAGAGGAGTGTGATGACAACACTCAGACAATCAGAGGAGTGTTTACCATCAGCCAGAGAGCCAGTGTACTTCTGCAGGGAGGACAGGCACTCATCACATTCGAGGAAGAGAAAGGTAGTTATTAACGTAGGTCAAAACGGGCGGTCTTGGTGATGTCTTTAATGTACTGATCGAAGGAGAGGGTAGGATCAAATGTGATGCCCAGATTCTTCGCTGTCAGACTATAAGAAACACAGATGTCGAGAGTTACTGTTAATTTATCAAACTGATGTCTATATTGGGCTGGGCCAGTGACTTGCATTTCAGTTTTATCTGACTTTAGGAGCAGGAAAATTTCGAGACATCCAGCTTTTCACAGCTGGGTAACATCACTATAGCAGTGAAAATTAATTCAGCCACTGCAAATAATTTGGCCAAGAGGTCTAATATGATATTTCATATCAGAATATGTTGATATAGTATTATAAAAGGACACACACTGTGTTCTTTTAGCTAAGTAGGACTTTAACCAGGTGAGGGCAAGACCAGAGACGTCAAATTTGTTTTCCAATCGTTCTAGGAGTATACAATGGTCTATGTTAATCGAAAACTGAGATCCAGTAAGAGAGGCACAGAGGTGGAATCTGAATCCATAGAAAGTAGATGTTCGTTTACCACTTAAATAAATATAACCGATGGCTTTGTTAGAGCTTAATCCATCATTTACTAATATTTTAGAAAGTGAGATTGGCCTTTCTATATTATGATTCAAACTGCCTCCACAGTAGCAAAGCAAATCACCTGTAACTGAACTTCACATGACATTTGATGTTCAGTTCACAGTTGAAAACCATTTTGTGTCTTCAACTTGGATCAGTCAGTGGAGGAAACACCTTTATTTATTGTTTAGTGGATTTCAGTTCATATAGTTATCCAGCCAGCAGGGAGTGCTGCTGCTTTGGACATGTATCAAAAGATAGAAACAACTGGAGCAGGAAGAGACAAACACGGCCAAAGTAACCTCATTGGGGACTAGACTGAGTGTCATTTGTTTCATTACCAGTGCCAATAAGATGTATATTGGTAACCAAAGACAGTTTTATACAATACCTACTTTTGATGAGTAGACATATGAATCTCTGTTACTTTATCTGTCCTCCAGTGGCCTCTCAGATCCTCAAGATTGCCAAGTGCTCTGTGTCCTGTGACAACATGAGTTTGGATGTGAAACCAAAAATAATAATCATGGATCCCGCTGTGAAGTTTGAGGTACATTCTGATACTGTGATATTGGTTTTCAGACTGTGAAAAGTAGTGCTGCATGTCAACACACAAAATCTAACTCTATTTGTGGGTGTAAGTAATATTATAAAACTTATTCAAAACTTTTTGAGGGCTCTAGTTTCCTGGTCGACTGGTTGATTGGTTGGTTGATATACTCTCATCTGACCAAATTCTCATTGGTCGGAGTGTTATTTTTGTATATAGAAAAGCGCAGCATCAATAGCCTTCCAGGATTAATCCATTATTTACTGCGGTGGTGGAATGGACAGACTACTTGTGAAAACGAGGGGATGTTTTCAAAATTTTACAATTTTCAACTCCGAGTTGACTCCAAACTAATTGACACCATATCAAAGAAGTCGTTGGTGTGGCTGCATTTTGTTAAAACCAAAAAATTGAGTGTACACTTTGCAGACAGCCGTTTTCATATCACAGTTCAACAACCAACAAAGCATATCATCTAAAAACGGTAGGCTAACTTGTCTGTGTCAGGATGGTCCGTCAACTTTTCTGTTTAACGCTTGAGGCTTTGAATGTATATTCCTCAACAGGTCTTGGGGGGCAAAATTACAAAAATTGTGTCACTGTCCAAATACTTATGGACCTAACTGTAGTTCTATTTTTGGAAGTAATATGAATATGGGCAGGTTCAGGCTGGCCGGCTCTGAGTCTGTTATCATTTCAGTTTTAAATAATTCAGTTAAAATGATTTCATATGCTACAAATACTAACTTTTCGTGTTTATTTTAATTCATTTAGGCTAATAAGGCTACCAGGTAGAGTGCATATGAAGTCCAAAGAACTCTCTGTAGACCTTTGTGATAAAATTATGACATGGCAGAGATAGGGGCAAGGATATAACATTATTTCTAAAGCTTTGAGTGTTCCCAGAAGCACAGTTGTCTCAATAATTAGGAAATGGAAGAAGTTCGGAACCACCAGGACTTAGTAGCCAGGCAGAGAGATGACTAAGAAGACCAATGATCCTTCTAACAGAGGTTCAGAAGTCCTCTGCAGAGATGGGAAAACCTGGTGGATGGACGGCCATCTCAACGGCACTGCATCAATCAGGCATTTAAGGATAGAATGGCTAGATGAAAGCCACTGAGTAAAAGGCAGATAGCAACCCACTTTGAGTTTTTCAAACAGTATTTATATGAATCAGAGAGCATCAGGAAAAGATTCTCTGGTCTGATGAAACAAAAATTTTACCCTTTGGGCAGAGCCCCAAGCACAATGTCTGGCAAACACCAGGCATTGCTTATCACTTGGCTAATACCATCCCTATGGTGAAGCATCGTGAGAGCAGCATCATGCTATGGGGGGGTTTCTCAGCAGCAGGTACATGGAGACTGGTCAGAACAGAGGGAGGGATGGCTGCAGCAAAATACAGCGAGGTTTGAAGAAAACCTGCTCCAGAGCCTGAGAGGATCTGCCAGAAAGAATGGGATAAACTGCCAAAATCCAGGTGTGCAAAGGTTGTAGAGACTTACCCAAGAAGACTCAAAGCTGTAATTGCTGTCAATGGGGCTTCTACAAAGTACTGAGTTAGGGGTTGGAATACAGCCTGTAAAATGTGAAGGGGTCTGAATACTTTCTAAAGCCACTGTAAATCTAGTAATAGCAAAAGCTTCTTTAAGCAGTGGTACTGTAAGTTGAGGGTCCAAGCTATCAGGAACTTTTACAATGTCAGTTAGATGTTTAATTTCCTTGCTTGATGTCACATGTTCATATGTGGCAATATTGGGTCATTTTGAGTATTCACTTAATCAGAAAATAAGGCAGTGCTTTTTCAGTTTTGCCTATATAATCAGCATTACAACTAGGACATGTAAGTGATATTCAACAGAACTTTAGAACACTTAGGGTGTTCAATCCTTTGTGTATCTCTTGGAGTCCTTGGAGTATGAACTCGATTGGAGTAACTTTACTCTCATATGTGTTGAATATTATGGGATCTCCTGGTTCCCTAACAAACTGACAAAACAAATTAAGAGTGGACCATACCTCACCTTCTAGCATCAGTACTGACTTACAGAAATTTGGTGCTTTATGTGTCACCCGGCAGTTACTATACACATGGTCTGCTCACACTGCACTGATAAGTATTCTTTGTTATGACTAACCTGTAATCAGTGTTTGCTCTCATCAATGTAGGTCCACCTTGATGTTTCCAGAAAGAAGCTCAAGGTTTCCAACGTTCCCCCTTCCGTGCCAGAGGAGAGAATGAATGACCGATTGGAGATGAGTTTCTCAAGGCCCAGCAGAGGAGGAGGAGAAGTGGAGGGAGTGGAGTATGATAAGAACACTGGGACAGGACTCATCACCTTTCTCCACCCTGGAGGTAGAGCTTTCTGAGCCACATTTACTATGACAATGCTGCAGTGCAAATATGCTACAATTATGCCACAATGCCAGAATGCTCAGCTACTGATTTACTTTGATAGCAGGTCAATAAACAGAAAGATCCTGGACTTATCCTGGGACTGGAACAAGTGAGGGAGTAATCAGTACATTTAGTTAAGCTGTAGGCTCATAAAGAAATTATCACTCAAAAATATTTACTCTTTCTGCATGTCACTTCCACCTCTTACACATAAAATGATTATATTAAAATGTGCAGGTCTAATTATATCATTAAAGCAATAAGAGTCAACAAGAGTTAGAAGAGAAATGATAAAGCAGGATAAGAAGGTAAAATGTAAATTATAGAAAACTCTCCTAGTCACGATGCACTAACAGTTTGGGATTCCTGTGGAGGTTTCCTCAGTGGAAACTTACTGTCGTTTGGGACATGCAGAGTTGCAAAATATGAATACAGCAGCTCAAATATATTGCCAGGAGAAAATGGAACATGGAAATTGATTGCTGACAATCTGGTTAGAAATAGTTCCCTGCTTCATCTACATATTCCGACAAATGTAATCCTGGTAATGATCCTCAAACAAATCAGAATTTTTAAAATAATGCTTTTTTGTTTTTGGAAACACCACTACAAAATGTAACCTGAGCTGTCTCTGTCATATCATGTTGGTGATCACAGAAGCATGTCTATCTGTATTGTAAACAAAAATGCGGAAAAAAGTCCTCCAACATAAAAGACCATATATGTTGCTTTTCCCTACCATTTGATAACATCCACAGAAGCGTACCAGACCTTCTTTGCTGTGGTAACATTAATAAACACACAGTTGACGTTGTTAAAGGGTCACAGTTTGGTTAGGTTTAGGCACAAAAACAACTTGGTTAGGTTTAGGAAAAGGTCATGGTTTGGCAATGGTAATGGCTGCATGTAATTGTGGTTTGACAATGACGTCATCACTCCAGTTAACACTACAGATGGAACAGAGATCTGCTGCCTTCAGACAGCTGTAAAGAGTCATCAGAGTAAAGGGAAGGCTGTCAGTACATACTGCCCACTTACTGCTGTTGATTACAGAGCTGTAAAAATCACTCAAAAATCTTTACTTTGGCTGGCCATAATACAACTTTTTTCCCACCATGATCACATCAGCTGTTTGAAAAAAAACTTAAAATACAATAAATATATATAATATAAATAAATATAAAAAAGTTCTCAGCCAATGACACTGCAATGTGGAGAAGCCTGCAAGACAACCGAAACCGAAGAACATCCCCCTCTGCTGAGGCAAAGATCTGACTGATGACCTGAATACCCCATCACACCTCTGGCAACCCCCCTACTCCTCCCCCCAGATACTCAGGCTGCACTCAGGGTATATGAGGAGACAGTAAACCAGGAAAGCACCGGGTCCAGACGGTGTCTCCCCCTCCTGTCTCAAAGCCAGTGCTGACCAGGTGGCTCGAATCTTCACACAGATTTTCAACAGATCCCTAGAGCTGTGTGAAGTCCCCTTCTGCTTCAAGCGCTCCATCATCATACCAGTCCCCAATAAACCCTCCATCATAGGAGTGAAGTCCTTTGAACTACTGGCGTTGGCCCACCTGAAGAACGTCACAGGGCACCTGCTAAACAACCTGCAGTTCGTCTACCAGGAAAACAGGTCATTGAATTACACAGTCAACATAGGACTGCACTAAATCCTGCAACACCTTGACTACGTAGGGACATATGCAAAGATCTGGTTAGTAGACTTCAGCTTAGCATTCAACACCAACATTCCAGAAATCCTCTCCTCTGAAATCTCCCTGCTCACTGTATCCTCCGCTATTTGTCAGTGGATGCCAGCTTCCAGACAGGCAGGAAACAGCAGGTGAAACTGGGGGAAGGCACTTCCAGTATACATACAGTCTGCACTGGTGACCCCCAGCGATGTGTCCCCTCCCCACTGCTCTTCTCCCTCCATACCAACAACTGCACCTCCAAGATCCCAGCTATTGAACTCCTGAAGTTTGTAGACGACACTACAGTGATCGTAATCATCCAAGATGGCGACAAGTCTGCATATCGGTGACTTTAGAAGACAACCATCACCACTGCTCTCCCTCACAATGTCCATCAGCCCTGTGTCAACTGTTGAGACCTTCAAGTTTTTTGGGAACTACCATTTCCCTAGACCTGAAGTGGGAGACATCAACTCCATCCTCATAAAGGCCCAGCAGAGGATGTACTTTCTATGGTCTGCCACAGAACACTGTTAGGCAGTCGTCAAATCTGCCCTGTGCTGATCCATCATTTTCCTGTTTAAGACAGCAGAGCAAATCATTGGTGCTGGAATTCCAAACCTCCAGGACTTTTACTGTTTACAAACCAGGGAATGGGCACAGAAAATCATTACAGATTCCTCACACTCTGGACACGCCCCTTTCAACTCCTCCCCTCCGGCAGATGCTACAGAACCCTGCCTACCAAAGCTACCACACCCAGGAGCAGTTTTTTCCATCACGATATCACCATCATAAATAGCTGACCAATATCATCTGCTATGCCATAGCTACTCTTGCTTCCTCTGATAGTTATTACTGTATACCTGCTTCACTTCTACAAATACTGTAATGTACATATGCTCATATTCCCATACGTGATGCACACTATTGTTCTTTGCACTACTACTCACACTTGCACTTTATGTATATTGCTTGTAAGTTGTGTATTCCCTGTACATACTATGTACACTGTATATTGTCTGCATTGCTTCAGGTTCAGCAACGGCCGGAACCAAATTCCTTGTGTATTACCATACTTGGCGAATAAATCTAATTCTGATATTATATTATATTATATTATATAAGTGGAAAGATGAGCAAAACAAGAATAAAGGGGGTTTGTGTGATTTTAGGGAAGTTTGCATGGGTGTGATTTCACTGAATACAGTGACCAAAATACTATGAAAAAAATGTGTGCTGAAAGAAGAAAAAAAAGCAGTCAGTCTTGGCACCAAGATTGTAGTTTGCTTCTAGATTTGCATCGCCACACCCACTGCTGTACCTCCCCTCCCACTTGGGTGCATGGCCAGTCACCAAGATACCAAGAAGGTACAGACGAGGAAATAACCTCAGTTCGCCACACAGAAAAGTACCAGTTCACCGGTGCGCCAGCACAAAAATAGAGCAGATTCAGATTTCTGTAGAAGAGGTACATTCGTGTTTTTTCTCCCACTTCAGTCTTCCTCATGGCCAGTGTAAATCCCATCAGCATCTCAAACTGTGTGACCTTTAAATCCAGCAGAGTACATAATTACCCTCCGTTACTATATCTTCGACTGTCATTTGTGAGATCCTCCCTTATATGCGTAGATGAAACTCGCTCAAATGATTTGTGAACTGCAGCTCAAGCCCCTTGTGATTCTGAGGCAGAATGTTTCACATCTGTTCCTGAGAAAGAGGCAAAAACTGTCACGGGGATAGTTCAGAGAACCCAAGTGCAGAACACAGAGGGCAGAGGGAAGGAATTGGAACTATGAATAATTTATTAACAAAGTTATGCTGTTAGTGGTAAGGAGGCCACAGAGTCTTAGGCTTGAGACGGTAGTAGGGAAGTTGAGCAAAGCAAGTCAAGGGGCGGAGGTAAGCCAGTCAGGGAGAGTCCAAAGACTCTGAGAGAGCTGGGCAGGCCCAGTTTGGTTTTTGGGCGGGGCAGGAGGGGGACAGAGGCAGGAGTCCAGTCGGGGAATACTGCAGGCAGAGGGAGACACAAAAAACACGAAAGCACAAACAGGCAAAGAGATCCAAAAGCTGGAACGAGACTAACAGTGTAGCTGAGTCTATGATCTGGTGGCCTGGTCGAGTTGAAGCCCAGGTATTTAAAGCAGAGGTGATTGGAGATTAAATGCTGCTTTCAACATGACAGAGGGCGTGACACAAAGGCTGCAGTTAATCTTTGTGCTTGCGTAAATGTGATTTCACACACATGAAAACCTGAAGCTACTATCTGTATACATATAAACATCTTAACACTCATTTCATTTATAATCCTACTAGGAGCACACCTGTCATTTCATAGATGGAACTGGATTTTTGGAAACAAAGGTCCAGCTGGGACCATCTGATGTGAGACAGACAAAAATGTAGATCAGCTAGGAAATATCTACAGTCATGACCGGGAGTTTTTGGACAGTTACACATTTTTTTGCTCTTCAGGCTCTGTGCTTCAGCGCATTCAATTTGAAAATATAGCCAGAAGTGACTATTTTGCGGGTTCTACCCCGAAGGAAGCAGCTCAATCGCCCAAAATTAAACCCGCAAGCAGCACAGGCAGGATCAGGCTTTACAAAGCCGAGCAAAGTCACTTCAGCTAGTTTAATTATGTTTTAAGAAGGAATGAGACCAATCATACACTTGTTTCATCATCACAATTTATTTGGAAAACAATTCTAAATTCAACAAACTGTCAATGTAGTAAATAACATCTAATCTTATCTACCATATAGTAAAGGCATTGGAGAGCTCATTGATGAAAAAAAATTACTTTTGTACTATTTATTAATATTTTCCTTCAAAAAGAATTAGCAAAAATAAATACTTTGACTGGAGTTAATGACAGGCTTATGAAAAGAGAAAATGGTTAAATCAATGGAAGCTGCTATTATGAAGCTAAGCCATTTTTTTCCTGTTTCAGCTACAATTGCAGCAGGCTGTGTGGTATGTTTGATTTATTGTTATTTTTACAAGTCCATAACATAAGTATTAAGTGTATTGGTATATATGTTCAGGACACAGTGCCGGATTCCCCCACTGAGTTTAATCAGGATTGCTCTAAGACAACTGGAGTTTGGCCAATTTCCCGCCAAGCCCTGCCCTTGGCAAAGTTTTTTGATCGATGGCGGCCATGTTTTATGACCCATCTTGCCCATGCATAAGAGAATGATCTATCTCAGTACTGCAAGGCTATATACTGAATTTGGTGTTAATAGATTTGGAATCCAAAAAGTCTGTCATATTACTTTTTTTCAAATTATGCAATTTAGCAAAAAATCCATCATGGTGGCGTTTATTGTCCAAGACGCTTTCTTGTAGAAGAGATTAAGATATATATCTGTGCCAAATTTCAAGTTTACTCATGGTGTAGAGGGGGCCAGCATTTCAAATTTTTCACTTTTTTGATTGTTAATTATGGCGCCACCATCGAGGTGATTGTAATCATATTTTTATGTGACGCATTTGCACATCATTTCCAGTTATGGTGCCTAGTTCATGTCTCTAGCTTGCCCAGCTCACAGAAAATTGAGCAAAGGCATAAGATGGCAGATAATGATGAATTGGCCATGCCCACTTGCAACAATCAATATGTCACTTCAGTTTTTGGTTAATACTTGGCCCCAGAGCATGTGCACCAAATTTTGTGAAAATATTTTCAATAGGTTTTGAGGTAAACATTTTTGGTATTTATGGCACCCCCTTTGGGTCAAAAATGCCTATCCCAAGTTTTTCCTGAATTTTTCCTGATTTATGATGATTTAACAAATTGTTAATGAGTTTGGCCAATTTCCTCCTAAACCGCGCCCCTTGTGAAGTATCTTGAAAACTAAACATCAACAAGCTTTAGATGACTTTTGATAATATTTGATAAGTCCAATGATCTACAGAAAATCTGTTATCAATCAGACCTATTGTTTAGGACGAGCTGCAAAAATGGGTTTTTCAAAAAATTCAAAATGATGGAAAATGGAGCTTAGTGAGCTTATGAGCTGAGGTGTACAGCACTGCAAGAGACAAGCCTTTGGTCTTTGGAGAGTAGCAACCCAAAAAAACAAAAAAAAAAGCATAGAAGATGTATAATATGCTCTTTGTCCTTGTTCCAAGCCTTACATCAGTCATTCTATTTATATATTTATTCATTCATTTATTTATTTATATTTTACTTATTAGCTTATATAGTTTGATAAAATAACTTCAGCTATAGGAGTGTCGCAGCCCACAAAATTCCCATAAAAATGTACGTTATAGATCCATCCTGCAAAATTCCCTGCATTCACCTGATCCTTGTTCCATGGTGTAAATTACTCATTCTATTTGTGTTTATTTCTTTACTTATTTATTTCTGTATTTATTAATTTATGTAGTTTGGAAAAATAACTAGCAAATTTCATGATTCTACAAGTTTCGTGTTAATTGAACTGACCTATGAGCCTCAGTGGGTCATGGCAAACTACATGCCTATGTCCTGTGTTCATCGCAGAGACCTATGAAAAGATATGACATCACTTCCTTTGTATGAGTACAAGTTTTTCCTTTGTAACTTTTGCATGTGTTGGAGTAAAAAAACCTTTTTTAATAACTTGTTATCATGAGAGTACATAGATGATACGTAAAAATTATCACGCAGGCGCACGGGTGTGATGCAAATCTCAGGTTGAAAGCAGCGCAGAAAGTGGAAAATATTACGCCAAGTTTGGAATGTTGGAATGAGGGGTATTCCAGTGAGGTATTCCAGAAAGCGTGCCTAACCTAGTCTGGCATCAACCATGGACTTGAGTTTAAGTGAACCTCTTGCGACTAACCCCAAATTTTGCTCACTGACATGTGAGCATCATTCTATAGCTCCCCTGAAAATTTCACTTAAATAACTTTTACAGTGTATGCTAAGTGATTACAATCGGGTTCCCAGCACGCTGCTTTGCATGCGTGGCCCCCATGCCCCGCGGGCTTGGACCCCTAATGAAAATCGGAGCGATTACAGTGGGGTTCCCAGCACCGCTGGTACAGGGAACCACACTGCTTTTTATGCATTGTCCCCAGCCCCCTCGGGCTTGGACCCCTAAAAAAATCTGAGCAATTACAATAGATAATTCCCAACACTGGTAATGGGAGCCATGTTACTTTGCATACATGGCCTCCAGCCCCATGGGCTTGGACCCCTAATAATAATAATGAAAAAACAGCACAAACATACTAGGGTTCTGCCCTTTTGGGACATGAACACTAATAAACTGACACAAACACAATAGGGTTCCACCGTTTCATGGTTAGAACACTAATGAAATAATGGATTTTACATTAAAGTGCCAAGTCTCAGCTTTAATTTGAGGTGGTTTACATTAATATAGAAAGAACTGTGTGTGAGATATAGCCCTTTAAACACATAGTGCCCAAATTTTAAGGGTTCAAAAGTAATTGGACAGATGCACATGAAATCAAACAAAATCATCATATTTTAATATCTTGTGCAAAATCCTTCGCACAGTCCTTTGCTGCCTGATGTCTTTGACCCAGAGAGATCAACAGACAATTTGTATCTTCCCTGGTGATGCTCTTCCAGAGTTTCGCTACAGCCACACCATCAGTTCTTGCTTGTGGGTGGTCTCTCTGCCTTTAGTCTGGTCTTCACCAAGTGAATGCTGCTCCATTGGACTGAGATCAGTTGATTGACTTAGCCAGTCGAGGATATTCCACCTCTTCACCCTGAAAAGATCTGTGGTTGCTTTGGCTCTATGTTAACATCATTGTACTGCTGAATGATGAAATGTCGTCAAATTAATTTTGATGCATTTGGCTCAAGCTGAGGACAGAATGCTCCTGTATACCTCTGCATTCATCCTGTTGTTTCTTTCAACAGTGAATTCATCAATAAATGCCAATGTGCCAGTTCCATTGGCAGCCATACAAGCTCAAGCCATAACAAACCATAGCCATGTTTGACAGATGAGGTGGTGGTTTTGGGTCATGAGCTGTTCCTTTTTTCTCCACAGTTTCCTCTTTACATAATTTTGATAGAGGTTGATTTTTGTTTCATCAGTCCATAGAAATTTGTTCCAGAACTCTACTGCTTTCTCTTTGTGTGTTGTTTTGAACTGCAGCCTGGCCTTTCTGTTTTTGAGGTTTACCAAGGGTTTGCATTTTGTGGTGAATCTTCTGAGGCTGTGGTCATGAAGTTTTCTCATGATCGTTGACAGGGAAACATATCCGCTTATATCCTAGAAGGCATTATTGACTTGCTGTGCAGTCATAAAGGGGTTTTTCTTCACCATGAAAATGATTTTCCACTCATCCACAAGACTTGTGCTCCTCGGTCTACCAATTTTTTTGCTATTTTCTAGTTTTCCTGTGCACATCTGCTTTTTTAGAGTGTACCCAACTGCTGATTTTGGTAAACCGACTACTTTTTATATCTCTCTGATTTATTTTTGCTTTTTTTTTTAGCCTCAGTATTATCTTCTTCACTTGCATGATCACTTCTTCGCTCCTTATATTGACAGACAACTCCACCTCAATCTAAAGGGCAACTCTCAACTCTCAGTCAACTCTGAGCCACGTGTGAGCTTTTTTTGTGCATGAACTTACGTTGAACGACACACAGCTGCCCAAGAAACATTTAGTAGCCAAGTATCCAATTACTTTTGAACCCCTAAAATTTGGGCACTATGAAGGGACTTTTTCTCCCACACAGTGCTATATATATTGATGTAAATCTACTCAAATTAAAGCTGAAACTTGGCATTTTAATGTAGTATCCATTATTTTATTTCAAATTGAAAGTGATGAAACTCAGAGCCTGAATAACAAAAAAAGGTGTCCAGATACTTCCAGTCTAGACTGTATGTGCTGTAAATAATGTAAGAATAAGAATTTCCCTTGAAACAAGTAATGTTTAATATAAAATCTATTATGTCGTCTCAGTGATCATGCTGTTTGTTAACGTGTGCATTACGGTGGTTGGGTATTAGTTGTAAATGTGTAAAAACTGTGGATTTGTTAGGATTCAGGGGCTGATTATTCATGTGTCAACACATACTGTATATTGTTTACAATGTAGCTGACCTGGGCCCTGTTCTTCAAATGTGGCTTAAGTTATCCAGCCTAATGCTCTGTTAACCAGCTAAAATGATCCTCACCTCACTCATCCATTCTCAGCCAGTTAACTTGGCTCTTTGAACACATGTTAAAATGACTTCATGTTTGGGTTCAGCTTGAAAAGACAACTTCAATACGTTACACTTTTCATGGTGTAAGTTTAAGGACTTGTTGCTCTGACTACAGCTCTAGATACCTTCGAGCCATTCAAATCAACTCTTATCTGTGTCAACCCTAAGGTAGTGCTAAGCCATAAGTGCATTTAAGCTTGACAAACAACAGTAGCTTTACAGTGAACTGTAATACTCCATGAAAATAGTAGCATGCAGGGGAGGAGGGTGGTCTACCAGGACAAATCATTCAATGCTGCATTGTATCAGTGTTTGGATGTTCCCAGTCCCACTCTCCATTGTCACTTAATGGTAACACATTCAACACAAGAAAAACAGCCATAAGGCTGCAGGTGGTTAACATCTACATGTCAACACAGAAAACTTTATTTTTTAAAATCACGTGTGTGTGTGTTCGTGTGTGTGTGTGTGTGTGTGTGTGTGTGTGTGTGTGTGTGTGTGTGTGTGTGTGAGTGAGTGTAGTTGCTGAGAGCCTGGCCCTGAGAGGGAGATACCTCGTGGACCTGGACACTGAAGTGAACATGCAAGTTGGACCCATTTACAAACACGAGCTGCGAATGTTTCAGGTAAGCTACAGCACCGAGACTGGTTACTATCATTGGCATTCCTCACTTGCCCTTTGTTTTTCCAAGAAAATACACACTGAAGAGTAGAACTAATCAGTTCTTCACCAAACCCTCATCAATATAAATGTTATTATTATATGATTAATTATTAAAGCGTAAAAAAGAAAAATTGATGAAAAGTTAGGAATGATTAAAATTTCAAATTTTACTCACTAAATTAGAAGTTTGACACAATGAGTCACAATTTAGATGCACTATCGCATCATTTTGAATTTAAAGTCAAATTCTGTTGTAGTATTCTTTGACTGTAATGAGTAGTTTTTATTTGAATTATTCCTACATTTTCATCACTTGCTTAATGTTATCAGTGCTGTTCAAAGTCTTACACTGAAGTCTACATGAATCATCTGTGATATTAGTCAGTGGTTAGCATAAAAACCTCTGTTTTCTGTTAGTAACAAATACACTGATCAAATATTGATTAACAGCTGTGGTAAGCTTCAGCTGACATCCGCTGTAACACATTGTTGACATGACTCTGAAGCAGAAGCTGTGGAACAAACTGTCTGTACAGTGATGATGAAGTTGATGTTTATGATACCTTTCAGACCTTCTGTGGCTCTCTGAAGCGGACCATCCTCCTGGATGACATCAAGGACATCACGGACGAGGAGGATCTGCAGGACCATCTGGAGATCCACTTTCAGAAGCCCAGTAACTGTGGCGGTGAGATAGAGAGCATCAAGTACATCTCTGGGGGGAAGGCTCTGCAGGCCTTTTTCTGTGAGGACACGGTTGAGAGAGACAACTGACTTAAACCAGCAGAAGTCAAACCCCCGACAGCTACATGTGAGAGCAGTCCCCCTATGAGTGTTTGAAACTGAAAGTCAGATCTGTCATATGTTTTTGATTATGTCAAAGAAGCCTGAAAATTTCTTGTGATGCCAAAACTGAAGAGAAGCATTTTGAAAACTTAATTTATTTACTGGCCTTCTGAGAGTCAGATGAAGAAATTTAGTGATTTCATCGAGACACGTTCAGTAGAGAGAATGAGTTTGATAAAATGTTTTCACAGAACATGATGGGGGGTATTTAGGTGATGTTAAGTAGCAAAACAATGGCCTTCAGCACTTAACAAGGACCATAAAATGTACCACACAGTCAAAGGTCTATAAACGTGGAGAGAGTAATATGTTATGCCACACCCTGGCTTTATGTAGATGCCTGGACAGTATGTCACACCTGTCACATATTTCATTCAGAACATGGTGTGTTTGGTTACTTAATGTTACAAAGTACCTTCATGTTAGTTCTCTTCCCTTTAGTGTGTTCACGAGTACCAGGTTCCATTGAGAATGGCTCTTTTAATCCAGTCTGGGCTCTCAAAAGCTAGAACCTACAAAATAAAGTCATAATGAATATTATTATAGACATGAGAGGTTCTGGTGGTTAGCAGAATTACACATCTATTGAGAGACAGTCCTGGTGCCTGGTGAATAATTTTACAGTGAAGGGTACTTGTCCTCTTCATCTGCATAACCCTGCTAAAGCTGCATTCAAACGAACTTTAGCCCTGTGTGAAAAACTACAGCCTTAGCACTGTTTTAACACAGGCCGTTTTCAACACAGGACTGTTTTTAACGCAAAGCTTTTTTCACACAGGGCTGTTTTCAGTCAGAATCCCTGCTAACAGCTTTCTGTACATGTCTTAAAGTTGTATTTGAATAGTTGCTCTGTTTTTCTCTAATACATTGTGCTTATTAAAATATCTGAATCAGTCACAGGAGTTGTGTGTTTTTCAATTACTCAGACTGTGGATACATACCTGTATGTAAATTGGTACATTATATAGTCTGAGTGATCATTTACACAGAAAACTATTGCAGAGGGAACTGTGTTATTGCATCATATGAACTGTAAAATAAAACCTTCATGCCATCGGAACACTTGCAGTAAGAACAATGGATTCTGTTTGTCTGTCGTTTTAGTTAGGGTTCAAGCCCAGAAGCAGCAGAACCCTTTGTTTTTGTGTTGTTTTATTAGGGGTCCAAGCCCGACAGGCCTGTTGGCCACACATTCAAAGATATGTGGCTCCCAGTACCAGCAATGCTGGGAAGCCTATTGTAATTTCTCAGGTCTTTATTTTATTTTTATTTTTTATTTGATAATTTTTATTCTTTCATTGGTAAAAGTGGTACTGCAGCATACACCTTAACAGTTATGTAAGTGAAATTTTCAGTGGAGGTATAGAATGTTGCACACATCAGACTCCAAAAATGACACGTCCACCAGCAGATGGCCCTATTATCAAGGTAAAGGCGTTTCGGCCAGTAACTCCCACATTGTAGATCACCCATTCAAAAACCTTATATCCAAGTGTTCCCTGAATTTATCTGAATCTTGTGATATAGGCCATGCCCATTCTGCCTGTAATTTTTTCCGTAAAATTGCGAAATATGCATAACCTATTTCTTCAACCCTTCTCCTTGGCTGTGAGCCAATCTGTACAAAAAAGTCCAGCTCAATGTGCTCTATAAAAAAGCATCTTGGAACATTAAAGTTTGGCATAATGGATTTCCCGCCATTTTGAATTTTTCTAAACCGTAGGTCCAATTGCTACCAAATTTTCTGTAGATCATCTTGGGACCAATCTTAATTTATTTTTTTTCAAGATATTGATGAACTTCACAAGGGGCGAGGCTTAGCATGAAACTGGCCATAACTCATAAACAATTCGTTCAATCATCATAAATGTTGGTAGATATGTTCAGTTTCTGGTTGGGAATAGGTTTAACAAAAAAAAATGTCCCTAACCCATAGGGGGCGCTCCAAATACCAAAAACATGTACATCAAAACCTTGTGGACAGAATTTCACCAAATTTGGTGAATGTGATCTGGGGGCAAGTATTAGCCAAAATCTGAAGTGACACTGATTGGTGAATGTGGGCGTGGCCTAATCATCATTATTTACTATTTTTTGGACTTTGCTGAATTTGCTGTGAGCCACACGTCCAATTCAATATGCTCTACAAAAAAGATTATTGGATCACAAATGTCTGCCATGATGGATTTTCCACCATTTAGAATTTTTTTTAAAATACATTTTTGGCATATCCTCCTAAACCGTAGGTCCGATTGCTACCAAATTGTCTGTTGATCATCCTTGGATCAACCTCATCAAAAGCTGTATAAAGCTTGTTGATATCGATATCCTAGTTTTCAAGATATTGACCAATAAACTTCACAAATGGCAGGACTTAGCAGAAAAATGGCCATAACGCTTTAACAATTTGTTCAATCATCATAAATCTGGAAACATATCTTCAGGCCGAGTTTGGGAAAAGATCTACCAAAGAATTTTGCCCCCAACCCATTAGGGGCACCACTAATACAAAAAACATGTACCTCAAAACCCAGTGGACAGCATTTCATCAATTTATGAATGCATACTCTGAAGGGCCATACTGATTGGTGCAAGTGGGATGGCCTATCATATATTTGCTCATAGCTCACGATACCTATGACCAATCCTGATTAAACTCACTGGACATATCTTTTCCTTTCTCCTAAACATACACACCAAGTTTCATTCAAATCTGAAGAAGGTGTCACAAATGGTGGAACTATGAGTGCACAATTACTGAAATGCTGCAGGCTTTGTAAAGATGAAACAAGTATGTGACTGGTCTCACTCCTTCTTCAAACAAAATTAAACTAGCTGAAGTTACTTTGTGAAGCCTGAAACCCACTTGTTTCTACTCGCAGCTTTAACTTTGGCCTATTGATCTTCTTCCTTCTGTTGAGCGCAAAAGGGCTTGAACCCAGAATCACCACTTGTGGCTATATTTCAGTTTAATTTTGTTTTCTCCTTTAAACCTGATCCTCCAACATGCCTCAGAGTTGTAAAGCACTATCTGTGGACCAATCTCCACATGATTATTAATTTATTTCTCTTTATTTCTCTAAGTGTGATTGTTATTCTGAAAATGTTTTTGAACAAATTGAAACATCGGGAATGAAAAAATACAAACATGTTGAGTCAAAATTACAACTCAGGAAGTTAAAGTTAGTGACGTCTTACCATCGTTTTTACTTAAAAAGGAGAATATTTGACACTATCTCACAATTATGAATTCATATATATATCATTTTCAACATAGTCTCGTTTTTTAACTATCATATCTAACTTTTCATCCGCTTTTTTTCTTTTCCTGGTGGAAATGGGCTTCTACAGTTTTTGTCTTTGAAAACATTGTACCTTGGTTATAACAAAAATTATTACACCACAAATCTAAATGTGAAACTGAATGCTGACTAAATTCCTGAACTAGCAGGGATAAGAGGGTAGGGGGGTTCTGTTATTAGCAGTTCTGCAGGAAACATCATGGAATCATTACATTTAACTAAAGTGTTAGTGAAGGGTCAACTAAGTCATTTACTGAGTGGTGTTGATTGTCAGTCCAGTCTTTGCCAGGATATTTTCCTCTGGGCAAAATCACGAAGCCAAATTTTGATATACTATGTTCATCTCATTATAACAAAACATTTTGGAACAAAGATTTGGGGGTAAACAAAATGTCAAAATGGTGGGAACAATACACTGCATGCAAGCCTTTAATATCCAGACATATCAAGCAAGTATCCCTTAATCATTTCTAACTCACCTAACTGCTAAACCTAACCTCTCATAGCTCAGAGGATATGTCAACTGGGATGTTTGGCTACCAACCATACTCAAAATACTCAAACTACAGAGAGAAGGTACCATGTCAAGCTTCAGATAAAGCTAATCAGCTCAGAAAAAGTCCAGACTTCATATTTTACCCACATTTCCTGCTCATTTTTCACTGGTTTCAGCTGGACACTATGAGAGGCTACATATGGCTAATGCTGTCCACTCCAGTAATGATCCTTGTCACTGTTTTTTGGCAGGCTGAGGTTAAAATACCACAATTCTCAAAAAGATAAAAAACAGATTTAAAAAAACAGAGCCACAGACATCATTTTTCTAACAAATGGAACATTAGATTGAAAGCACAGTTTGCTGTTATTAGCTGTCCCAGTTCAAAGGTCCTGAATGAGTGAATAAAACACCCCATCTCTAACTAGTGTTAACGTGTGATCATCTGAGTCTAGATCAGGAAAAACAAATCTGGAGGTTGTCTGCGCACCTAATGAGTATACTGAGGTCAGATCACAGTGTGGGCCTAATTTAGATAATGACAACACTTATTAATATTTTGCAAATGCAAACTAAATAGTTGGAGAAGCACAGATAATGCAAATGCTTCCATACTGGTGTACTGCAGGTACCTCCTACTGTACTCTGTGACAAGTATACAAATGCTTGGGAGATTTTGGAGCAAGTAGTTCAACAGTGCTCTTTAAGTGAAGGAATATCTTTTGGAAGAATGGTGTTCATCCTCCACTATGACAAGGAGCACTGAAAATGTTATAGTGGAACAACACTTTACTAAGACACTTAGTGTTGGCTTCTCAGCAGCTTTCTGTAGTTGCAGGTGATGGTGTATTGGGAGACAGTGTGTATCTGTGTTAACATGATAGCACAGCTCTTAGATTTGGTCTGCTGATTGTGTGTTGTTACTACAGTGGACATGTTGCTTCCACTGTGAGACAACCTCTTGGTGGCTCTGGAAAATTTCCTCCTCTTTATATTCTTGTTCTAGTTGACGCAGGCCAGCGTAGCCACGTGGAAGATGTCTCTGACGCTGTTCTCAGACTGACGCGAGGAACACTCCAGATAGGGGGCACTCAGCTGCCTGGCTGTGTTGGAACCCTGGGGAAGGAAACATCAACAGGATTAAGAGTATGTCACACTGATGCTCTGCATTCCCAATATTTAGTGTTTACAATGATAATTAGAGCTGACACAATAAGTTGATTAATTGATTTGTCCAGGGCGGCTGCCCTCGTGCCGGGGAGAGCCAACAGTCTGGAGGTTTTTCGTTCCAGCTGAAGTCAGGTGCAGGGGGGGATCTCATGTGAGCTGATCAGGCTGCAGACTGCTGGCTCTCCCCCTCATGCCAGGGAGAGCCTACAGTCTGGAGGTTTTCATTCCAGTTGAAGTCAGGTGGAGGGGGGGATCTCATGTGAGCTGATCAGGCTGCAAACTGTTGGCTCTCAGTGACACATAGTCGGACACACCTGTATGGTCACAATTAATCAATAACAATTAATCAGATAATCAACTTAAAAGTTAGTAATTCTCAAGAGAAAAATACATTTACATAATACAAAAACATTTGCTGCATCCAACTTATTCGCAGTCACTTTAATGTACGATCAGCTGATTCTGTTAAGTCTTTGCATTGCACTTTCAAGTAATTCTGGGCAACCACTTGAGAATACTAACAAATCAAAATGACAAATGACAACCTGTTACTGTAATAATGTGCACAGAAAGAGAGGTGAAACTTAAACTTAACTTTTATTCGTTAATTATGTGATGACCACTTTATTGGGTACAGTTGCACTATCTGATGCAGTCCAATCCAACAGCTCTGCCATTAAGTCTACTGGTGCAACGACTGTTATGTTCAGTGTTTGTTGATAATTCACTCCTGTATTCTATCAATGAGTTCATTGTCAGTGATGGTGTTGTATTGGACTGCATTATATTCAGAGGTGTTTGTAGCATTCTGACCACTTCATGTGTGTTAACATAAGAAACAGCTCGCAGTATAATGTCCAGTACAACAGCACCTTTATCTCTGAGCCCAGTGATATATAGAGAACTGAATTTACACGTTTCATTAACAAGACAAACATTAGAAACTTTGTAAAGGTAGACTTTATAGCAGAGCTGTTGTAATGAACTGCATTTGATTGTCCAGGTGTACCTAATAAAGTGACTACTGAGTGTAATGTTTAAAAGTGTATGAAGTATACTGCAGACTGTGCCAACAGTGAGAAGCATGCTGGCAGCTGTTTTATTTGAATAGGTCCAACATAGGTCCAATATGTGCTGAGTAGACCTGTATCACACATATCTGCTGTGTGGAGGGAGTCTCCACAGACAAGTGATAAACATATCCATGAAGATGTGTTAGTGAGCCACACCGTAATCTTTGTCTCTGTGAGAAAATCATGAACAACCAATTGACTGTGCCATTTTCTTTTCCCTTACTGGAAGTCAAAAACAACCATTCATAATAACACAAACCAATTAAAAATGTTATACCTTCGTTACATGTGGACGATGATGATCTTGATGAACAGTTTATCATTTGGAAATAATAATCAGCACTACAATTTGTTATGAACCAAGTTCCATTAAGTAAGTTCAGATTCAAAAACGGGTCTGATATTATCCTAACACTTCCTGAGCCTGAAAAATGTCTCCGTCCCAACAAGAGTAAGAGCGGTATTCACTGACCTGATCATATGATACTGGAATGTGTCTGCTATGGGACCAAGTGAAGAGGTCTGTTCGGAGGTCAGATTTACAGCCAACCAGCAGCATCTTGGTATTGGGACAGAACTTCTCAATCTCTCCGCTCCACTGGACGAAGGGAACAAGAGTAGGAGATGATATAACATTATTTTACCTACTCATAATTATAACAAAGACTACTGAAATAACAGAAGCTGTAAAAGCACATAACATTTAGGATGGCAACTTAATTCAATACTTAAATGTTAAGTAAAAAAGAGACCCAGGAAGGATCCCTTCAGGACAGGAGAGCAGGACACCAGAGGCGCAGCTAAGACAGGGAAGACATTCCTAAGACTCACCTTCTTAAGAACACTGTCTAATGTCTCTGGTCTGCTGATGTCAAAGCAGATGAGGACTGCATCAGTGTCAGGGTAGGAGAGAGGCCGTAAGTTGTCATAGTAGGGAGAACCTTCAATGAAAGCAAAATCTACAGGTCAGCTGTTTTACTACATAAAAACATTGTTCCACATAGTAATTAAGGCATCATTCAGAGAAGTGACTCTGAAGTTCATGCTAAGAGATTTTCTTCATTCATTAGCACTTCAGCAGACTCTCAAACATTACTGTGATGTATGTGACAATGTGGTACAATATGTCAGGGATAAATAATTGGATGTTGTGTCACACTGTAACCTCCACTCCTGTGTACACTAGTGAACTACACAGGGTGATCTCTTTTTTATTTCCACTTAAAATTAATATGCTGTGAGTTTTGCCACTACAGATCCCATCATGCCCCATTAAACTTACTGTATGTTGCCATAGAGTGAGTCCATTTGCTGTGACATTCCCTGTTTTTATAGCATTTAAGTCTGTGGTTATTCTGGTTAATCTGTGCCATGAAAAACTGATGTTGCATTAGCTGTTAGCAGTTCCTGTTTACACTGTAATAACCACTGGGTTTCTATTTATACTGAAATATTTCTAAACATGATGATCATTAGACAAGATCTGATGTTCTGTGTAATGTTTTTTTTTTACAGTGGCATGAAAATGTTTGGGCTGCCCTGGTCAAAATTTCTGTTACTGTGAATAGATAAGTCAGCAGAACATGAACTGATCTCCAAAAAGCATAAAGTTAGAGATGAAACCTTCTTTTCAACATTTTAAGTAAGATTAATGTATCATTTTTGTTTTGTTCTAATTTAAGGTGGAAAGGGAAACGATTACCATACAAAAGTTTGGGCACCCTTAGAGATTTGAGCTCTCAGATAACTTTTACCAAGGTCTCAGACCTCACTTAGCTTGTTAGGGGTATGGCTTGTTCCCAATCATCGTTAGGAAAAGCCAAGTGATTAAATTAAAGCTTTATAAATACTCTGACTCCCCAAACCTTGTCCCAACAATCAGCAGCCATGGGCTCCTCTAAGCAGCTGCCTAGCTCTGAAAATTAAAGTACTTGATGCCCACAAAGCAGGAGAAGGCTATAAGAAGATAGAAAAGCATTTTCAGGTAGCTGTTTCTTTTGTATGTAATGTAATTAAGAAAAGACAGTTAACAGAAAAGATGGAGGTCAAGTCGAAGTCTGGAAGACCAAGAACACTTTCAGAAAAAACTGCTTGAAGGATTGCTAGAGAGGGCAAATCAAAAAACCACCGTTTGACTGCAAAAGACCTTCAGGAAGATTATGCCGACTCTGGAGTGGTGGTGCACTGTTCTACTGTGTAGCGACACCTACACAAATATGATCCTCATGGAAGAGTCATCAGAAGAAAACCTTTCCTGCATCCTCACCACAAAATTCAGTGTCAGAGGTTTGCAAAGGAAAATCTAAACAAGCCTGATGAATTGTGGAAACAAGTCCTGTTGACTAATGAAGTTAAAACAGAAAAAAGGGGGCAGAATTTCATGAAAAGAGCAGCTCTCCAACTGTTAAGCATGGGGGTGGATCAATCATCCTTTGGGCCTGTGTTGAAGCCAGTGCCACAGGGAACATTTCAATGGTAGAAGGAAGAATGGATTGAATTAAATACCAGCAAATTCTGGGAACAAACATCACACTGTCTGTAAAAAAGCAGAAGAAGAAGGGAGGATGGCTTCTACGACGGATTGTGGAAGCCATCTACTATCTGCTGTAGATAGCTTCTACTATCTGAATAATGATAATGACCCTAAACACACCTCAAAATCTACAATGGACTACCTCAAGAAGCCCAAGCTGAGGGTTTTGCTATAGGCCTCACAGTCCCCTGACCTAAACATCATCAAAAATCTGTGGATACACCTCAAAAGAGCAATGCATGCAAGATGGCTAGAACTAGAAGCTTTTTTGCAAGAAGAATGGGGGACAATCTCTCAAACAAGAATTTAAAGACTATTAGCTGTTAAAAAAAAAAGCATTTACAAGCTGTGATATTAGCCAAAGGGGTTGTTACTACGTACTGACCATGCAGGGTTCCCAAACTTTTGTTCTTTTACAGTTTCAAAATAACAAAAAAGGAAAAACTTTTTTGTTATTTTGAAACTGTAAAAGATGGAAATTATTAATTTTTTAATAAAAAAAGTAATTTAAAATAAAATAAAATAAAATATTAAAGAAATTTTTCATCTTTATGCCTTTTGGAAATTAAGTAATCTTTTGCTCGCTTATATATTCAGAGTAACAGAAACTTTGACCAGGGGTGCCCAAACTTTTTCATGCCATTGTATATGATTTCTGAATCAGTTTATAGATGCTAAATTATGACTGTGAGAATACAATCTGATATTTTGAAGACAGAACTCATCAGTCAGGTGCTAAGATTTGAGAATAGTGCCGAAAACGATTAAGTGATACTGGGTTGGCAGAGTACATGGCCGGTTACCATGACTTGGGTCAAATCAAAGGCCCCGTTCTGTGAAAATGTACCAACTGCTGAGTTTACATGGCCTATGAGTAATGTAATGGGTGACAGGGAAATGGATGTAACCTTCCAATTTAGTTTACTGGCAAGTCATTAGTAATGCTATTTTCATTATTTTCAAGTTCATTAATCAAATAGTGTTTTTTCCCATTATTCCTTGATTGATTTTCATCAATTCAAGTTTTTCACTTAAATATAACAAGGAAACATCAGCAATGAAAAGTTTATCCATTTATAGGCAAAGGCTTTAATGCCAGCACAACTAAAGAAGGAGATAACGGGCAACCTTTCCTAGCGCCTCTTGTTAGTCGAAATACTTCAAATTAAGTTCTCTTTTCTAACTCATCTTTATCATGGTAATTGTTCCTTCAGGAAATTCAAACCTTTGTAACACCTTACAAAAAACAGGTACATTCTAGTCAGTCAAATTCCTTCCCTGCATTCAGTGTAATATTTGCTTCTTGGCATATCGTATTAATGATAGGCAGGTTTTTATAGACTCCTAATTTGTATAAAGCCAGTTTTGAATTATATCGTTCCAGATATAATTCACTAGAATTACAGTGGGATCCAAGAGTCTGAAACCACTTTCTCATTCACTTGATTCATTCCATTTATTATTAGGATTTAACTTTTCTAAGTAGACGATTATCATACTCAAATTTTATTGTTTGCAGTCTTTCATCTCAAGGTTGGCATGACTTTTATGTATTTATATGTGTTTATTGAAGGTGTCATTATCCACATCAATGCAGCATGATCTGATGAATTTTTGTTAACATTACGTTGCTTGGTCCTGTGCCTGATATAAAAGTATAACTTATTTGGCTGAATAATATGTGGAGTCGATACTTTTGGGTAACTTGTCCTCCGTATATTCTGTGATTTATTTCTAGGAAGAAACTCTGGTAGCTGTGTTGGTAGATTTACTCTCCTATTTTTAAATTAATTGTCATGTGTGTTAGAAATATTATTTAAGTCTCCACCTCGTATAATTATTCCTGTTGGCATCATGTGGTCTGAATTTTCTTAAGGAAGGCCACATCAGATAAAGATGGAACATAAAAATGAATTCATGCTAAAATTTAAAATGTCACATAGTAAAATTAAAAACACTATCTTCTGAGTGTTCCAACTGAGGTGTATGGTCATATATGTAGAATATAAACTATGTGTGAAAATAGAGGTATGCCTCAGAGGCCATAGGTCAAAGGTCCTCAGAAGGGGTCCTGCAGTTCCCAAAGCTTAAAACCGTCCTTTTTGATAAAGCTTACAGTTAGGGCTGTCTCAGTCTTGTCTTGAACCATCCCCTAGTTATGCTGTTATAGGCTTAGATTGCCGGGTGACTTCCCATGATGCACTGAGCTCTTCTCTCCTCCTCTTCCTCTCCATCTGTACACATTCATATGGCATCAATGCTCATTAGTAACTCGACTTCTTGTCTCTCCCGTAGTTTTGTGCTTTCTTGTCTCTCTCCTCTGTCTTGCTGTCGCTTTCTGCAGGTATTTCTGCCCCTGGTGCTAGAGTCTGGATTGGTGACTACCACCTACTGCCCCCATGATCCTGCTCAATTCCCACTGCTTCAGTTATGATGATTATCATTACTATTATTATAATTAGTTTTATTAGTATTATTAAAACTAAATATAATATTTTTACATTATAGTATTATTATTCACCCTATTATTATAATTATTAGTCTCATTATTGTTACACATCTTTATGTTATACCTCTACTGTGCTATGCTGCCCCCTCCATCTGTACCCCCCCCTCTCTTTCTCTCTCAACCCAGCCGGTTGGTGCAGACGGCCGCCCACCAAAAGCTGGGTTCTGTTCATTGTTTCTACCTGTTAAAAGGAAGTTTTTCGTTGCCGCTGTCACCAAGTGCTTGCTCATGAGGGAATGTTGGGTGTCTGTAAATAAATTATAAAGAGTACAGTCTAGAACTGCTCTACATGAAAATTCCCCGAGATAACCTCTGTTATGATTTGGCACTATATAAATAAAATTGAATTGAATTGAACTGGAATGCAACTTTGGAATTCCTTTTTTACCATTGCTATAGGCGTCCCTTTCTGTCTCTTTGTGGCTCCGCTAATCTCATTTTCAAGAAAAATTCAGAGAGGAACAGGCAGATATCCAAAATCTAACAAAGCAGGCAAAATGTCCAAACACAGGTAAAGCAAGCAAAAAAACAGGGAGCAAAGACAAGAAACACACAGGAAGCTAATATAAGAATCTAGCAACTCAAAGGGGGGAAGACAAGGGAATAAATACACAAGAACTAATTGACTAATGGGAGACAGATGACACAGAAAAATGGCAAGAAAAAACACAAAGGCAGGAAGTAAATATACCAATGGACACATCAGGTAAGTATTTTTCAAACTAAAACAGGAAATGACTACACAAAGCCCAGACAGGAAGTCACATAATAAGGCAGATTGTGACTAACTGGACATCACACAGAGGTTTATATTCCTTTGAGTCTGGATTGTACACATTATATACAATTGCGATAACAGCTATAATTATTTCCATTGCGTTGCTGCCTGTCAATCAGCACATAGTTACAACTTTTAGGCATCTGGGCTCTGAATGAATAAATCCTTAACACAGAATCCCCAAGCTGAACTGATTTGAATACTTTCTGTCTAAACTGACTAAATTTTGCTAGCTAAGAAGCTTTTTCACTGGAGTTTTGTCACTGGTGACTGAAAATGCCATTGTCAGCTGTGATATACCGTGCATTACTGAAATCCACTGAAACAATCATAATGTCATAATTCCCTAGCAGATAGATGGTTGCTGTGCAGTTAACCTCATAAACCTTCTAAAGAACTGAACTAACCAGTTTCAGACTGAAGTTACTTTTAATTCAAAACAGAAGGGAAGTCAGTCAGGAAAACCAAGTACCTACAGGAATGATGTTCATAGTGCACCATTTACACATCATGATTGACATCATGATTGATGTCATGATTGACAGTGGTGGATACACATTTACATTAGGGTACTGGATTTGATTTCTGCTGATATGCACAGTAATGTGGTTGGTGTAAAATGAATGAACCACATCTTCAGTATCTGATAATCTTTGTAAGTTAATTGCTTTACATCACCTTACATGGGGTTCTACCTGCTATACTTGCATACTTGTACATACAGTATGTGATTGTTCTGTGCAGCGCTGGTTAATGTTGCATTGTGCTGCAGGTGGAAGAGCCAGAACCAGACTTTTTGCCACATTGCCCTGCATTCTTTGGCCCTCTGTGGAGAGACCCTTCCTACCCCAATGCAGTTCTCTCAGCTATTGTCAGTGCTACTCAGGGCAAAACATCTCCCATTGCTCCTGAAGCTTTTGATAAATGCATGATAACAGTGGAAGTGGATGAGTTTCATTTGGGTGTATCTGACTTCTCAAAGCAGTTTCTCAGCCAGATTCTGAGGGGGGCTGGGCAGCAAGAGGGGTAATTCCAGTCCTTCAGTCAACCTCCAACCTTTATAATCGTAGAGGGGGAAACAAAAGGTTTGGGAATGTCTCAGCTGATCTCCCTGATTGAGGGGTGGGTGAGCTGCCTGTTGTGAAGCAGAATTTTAAGCTGTAATTTATCCAGTACTAGTGAGTGCCACAGAGAGACTGTAACGCTGTCTGTCTGGAATGTAGGTGAAGCGTTGGATAGAAACTATGGGTCAGATTTCACTCAGTGTTCCCCTACCATCGCCTTTAAGGGGAGGCCTGGCCGGCCAACTGGACCCCCGCTTCTCCAAGAAACCAAAGAGATTCTCTATTGCATTTTGTCGTCATTTATGGTCGCATTTCTACGGTGGCCCTGAAGTCAAAACACAGTAACATTTCAGAAAACGCAATGTTTCAGAAAACAAAACGTTTCATAAAATACAACATTTCACAAAACACTAAAAGATTTCACAAAACACGACATTTAACAAAACACTACAACATTTCACAAAACACAACAACATTTCACAATAAAAAACAGTTCACAAAACACTACAACATTTCACAAAACGCAACGACTTTTCAGATTACAGAAAGGTGGGATAACACTTCTTGTTTGTGACTGCACAGAACCCAAGTCAATATTTTATATTATATTATTATAAAAATACTCGTCTGAGCAGTGACTACTTCATCAAATGTAATGTACCTAATGTGGTTTTGTTTATGTTGCTACTGTTTCCTTACTTTGTAACAAAGTTACAAAGTTTAAAGCACTAGGGCAGTCTAAAAAGCAAATTTTTTATTCCTTACTTTGTAACTTTGTTACATAGTAAGGAAATAAAAAATTTGCTTTGTTGGAGTTTGTACCTCTGTAACTGAACAAAAATATGTAGCAACTATAACTAATGCTAGTTAATAAGTGTTTTGCAGGGTGCAACCTTATTGCACCCTAACAAGCATTTAATTACGGTTTTGTTGTTCTCTTTAGACTGCTCTAGTGCTTTAAACAACATTGAGTCTGTAGGCTGGGCTCCTACACTTATCAGAAAGGTAAGCCTCTGTCAGAGGCAACGCGTATTACGTTGGGAAAAAAAAGCTCCTCTGGGTTTCTCAGTTTAATTGATTTTGGAAACCATAAATGACACAAACCATAGGCATTCTGAGAGCTGGTGATAGTGCTTCCTATTAATAAAATCACTTACTCCCCTCCATTTATAGTTCGGGATGTCACACACAAACAAACTATTGACTACTGACTTCGGCCTCTGACATGGGCAAAGGAGAGGATGAAGTCCAGAGACGATCAACAAAGAATGCACAGGTGCAGAGGCCTTGCTGGATCTACATGAGTCAGCTGAGAACCCGGAGCCAGAGGACATCACTGAGATGTTACATTATCCATAAGGTAAATGAATTTTTTTGATAAGTGTAGCCAGTATCTTTGGTTATAGTTGGATAAGGCACATGACATGATTCTGACAACAAATAATCAATGTAAACATTGAATTAGGCACACACAATGAAGATAACTAAGTTTATAACAGTGTTGGAAGAAGTATTCAGATCCTTTACTTAAGTAAAAGTACCAATACAGCAATGTCAAAATACTCCATTAACAATAAAGGTCCTCCGTGAAACATGCTACTTAAGTAAAAGTACATAAGTATTACCAGCAAAATGTGGTTAAAGTACTAAAGTAAAAGTACTTGTTTCTCTAATCTTTGATTTTTGGTGAGATATTGGATCATTTGAATATTTATTGAAATTAAACCATGTGAGAATTTAAAAGGGAAAAATCACTGTTTGGTGGAGCTGTTAACAACTTGCTCAACAAACAGCTTGGAGGAGGATTGGCCAGGATTTCCAGCAAGGAGAGTGAACCCCTTCTCAGGTCCAGGCTGTATAGAAGGCAACTTAAAGCCAGGGTGCATCAAGTATTTGGTATCGACAAAGAGCTGGATGCATAACTGCCTCTAAGCTTTAACAAATTCTTAAGAGTAACCCACTGCAAACTTCCAAGTGCCTGATTAAGACCATATGCTACCCAGAGGCACAAAAATTCACCACAGTCGCAACAAGGTATTTAAGGTTTGAAATAGGATAAGACAGAGGTGAGATTTGACTAGCACAAAGGCCAACATCAGGTATAGGCTTATAAGTCAAGAGTTAGGCAGGGGTAGGATTAAGCATAGGGGTTAGGATAATAATCAATATTTACACCACTGAAACGTAATAATGTTGCCTACAAGACAGACCCTAAATTCAACACTAAATATTAAATTACCATATCATTTTTTGCTTATTTTTTCTGTGTGCTGTTGACAGTTACACATATAAACATGAGGCAAAAGCCAGAAGGGAGTATGAGAAGCTGATGGGACTGGAGCACGAGGGCTTCTTTATCGAAAGTGGTCTCTGGCTGAATCCCAAGTGGCCATACAAAGGAGCCTCGCCTGATGGGATTGTCACTTGTGACTGCCATGGAACAGGGATTTGCAAGATAAAGGTGGTATTACTGATTATGAACATATTAAAAATTCAAAATTTTATTTTAATGTAAAGAGAGAAAGCATTTACATGTGGACACTGTGGATATTGGCATGCATACTTGTTTACATCGTTAGTTCACCAATTTCTTAAATGAAGACAATAGGTGTATTTTTTTTAAATTATATTTCTACTGCCAAGCCTGCAGTCTTCATCAGAAATGTTGCTGAAGCTTCCTGTCCGCTGATTTAAATGTTAACAGGTAGGACGACCATGTCCATATAAATCAGTGGACAGGAAGCTTCGGCAACACATCTGATGAAGGCTGCAGGCTTGGCAGTTAAAATATGTAAAAAAAAACAAACCTATCTTTATATAAGAATCAGCAATTAAATAAAAAGCCAGACAAAATCAATCTCTTCAGTTTATTGTTTACATGTTCTTTTCACTATGAATTTAAGTGTCTATGCTGCAAGACGATGTTAATCTGCACCTGTTTGCTGGAGACAAGGGATTCTGCCTTATCAATGATGGGGATGATGTTATACTGGACAGGAGCCATGGTTGCTACTTCCAAGTCCAGGCAGAATATCACCGTTTCACATTATGGATGATGAGTATTGCAACTTTGTGGTGTTGACCTATAATGACATTTTTGTTTAAAGAATTTTGCCTGATATGGAATTTTAGGATGATGTGATTTCCAAAGTTGAGTTTTTTTTCAGAAACAGCATATTTCCAGAAGTGTTCGGACAGCAAGTTACAAAGTAACATGTTGACATGTAATATGACGAAAGGATAGTAGCTCACCTACGCTCAGGCACTAGATTCAGTCATATTTTGCAAATGAAAAACATGACTTACATTAATGTGTTAGAGTATCAGCAACAACCTCTAAAATTGGACATTGCTAGAGATCTAACTTTCCAGTGCAATGGAATTATGTTGGAACTGATTCGCAGTTTTTGAAATTGTGTCATCTACCAAGGAAACTTGACCAACATAAGTGTAGTATAAAATTCCCACATCAGCAAATCTTTTGTTGAAAATAACAGGTACTATATTACCTAGGATAATAATCCAGGAATATATGATATATTTGTCCA
The DNA here is from genome assembly GCF_016859285.1 of Xiphias gladius. Classification (NCBI taxonomy): domain Eukaryota; kingdom Metazoa; phylum Chordata; class Actinopteri; order Istiophoriformes; family Xiphiidae; genus Xiphias; species Xiphias gladius. The sequence goes on along the minus strand of NC_053415.1, from coordinate 119,802 downwards.
AGACTTTTCCATGACTGCATCAAATAAACCAGTGTTAAGTATCTAAAACCTAAACCTCAACAGAGCCATTACCCTGGTGGGTATTTGCTTATATGTCTGTGAGACAAAAACTGATAAGTCATTACATAATTACCCATTGTGACATACAGCTTACAAAGTGTATGCAGAATATGCTATATAAAACAAACACTTATCTAAAATGAATAGAAGATATGGTATTAAAGGAGAGTTGGTATTATAAGAACTGATGCTGTAGGTGGTGCCAAACTAATATTTCATTTCAAATGAATCCAATTGTTTGGATGATTAGGCAAATCATACTGACCGATATCATCGTAATGTGTTAATCATCATAACTGTGTGTAGAAATACAAAAGACATGGAGTGTTAGTCTGCTGGATTGTCTGACTCAGACCTCTTCCTCTCCATAGCTGTCCATTATGATGCACCGAGCATTCTGAAAATTTGTTAGTACATTTATTTTATGTTTATTTCAAATACAAAAAGCTTATAAGAAGTGCAGTATAATATGTTCTTAAGGAACTGATGCATGAAGGCTAGTGATGAAAGGATTTAGGCCTGCTTTACACAATTATTAATGTCCATTATTAATTAGTCCCTGAGTCATTATTGTCAATTAAATGAACTCAGTTTATTTATACAAATGTAATTTATTAAATTAAAGGTAGACCTACTTCAACACAATTTTTGCTTTAATGGAAAATATAATGAGCCTCTTAATAAACACTTAAGATGAGAAGTAAAGGATTATTAAGATAAAGGTAGTTTTAACAGGACTTTCCTGTCTTCCTGAATATTTCATTATATTAGAACCCAATTAAAAAAGGGCTTGTTTAAGGTGCTTTTGATAAATGATTTATAATGACTGTATTATCCCCCTCCAACTAAAAATAAAAAATGAAAATAAAGATGGTAAGTCATAGCTATAGATGCAAATTCAAAAATTTGAGCTTTTATGTGGAAATTCTGAGATTTATGTGAATTAGTAAATCAAGCTTTATTTATTTATTTATTTAGTCAGTTACTAAAACAAACGTCTTAGGGGTAAAGTCAGAATTACATATATAAGATAAATCCATTTGTCGTCTAAGTCTCAATTATAAGATGCTAAATCCAAGTTTTGTGTCAAGTATTGTCTGTCTAATCATTTGGTCAGGGTTAGGTAAATGTGATATTTACACATGGTCACTCTGAGTTAGTGCCATCATTTCATCCTTTCAGCGTTTTTCCTGGCAAATTGGCTACCACTTAAATAACAAGGTAAATAGTATGCTGATTTTAAGGAAGGGACTCACTGGAGATCCAGGCCATTGATTCCCATCCCGTACCCAGCTGCTCAGTGTGGGGGTGTCCTCACCTGAGGTGTCCCAGAGCCGGAGCTCCACTCTCTGCATGTCCAGGTCGAAGCTGGCCGTGTAGTTTTCGAACACCGTGGGCACGTAGCACTGCAGAGGAAACACTGCTGTCAGATTACGGCCGTTTGAATGACCATGTCATCAAAACGACACGGGACATGAATGGGACAGATCTTACCTCAGGGAAGCAGTCTTTGGCGAATACGTTTAACAAAGCGCTTTTCCCACACTGACTGTCTCCAACAATCACTATTTTACACTGGACGTCTGCGTCCGTGTCCATTCTGACTGCTGCCAAAGCTCCACGAGTTCCAGGTTAGATTTAAAAGCTGAAATATAAGGAACCGTCCAACTTCCGATAGTTTCTGAAACAGATCCAGTTCAGCGGCTCTGCTGTGGTCCCGTTTCAGCTTCAGGGAAAGCAATCTCAAACAGTCCACAAACAGAAATCAGTCCACTGCCTGGATAGTGGGGATCTGTCTGGATGAAATGTCCACTGGAGACGTCTTCTCCGGGATATTCACGGTCCTCAGTATCTACTCCTATTTCAAACAGCGAAGGGCGGAGCTCCATCGTGGGAAGCCCATCAGGAGTAGCCTATGACTGGAATTCTCAGACTCGTCAGGGAAGGGCCTTTTTGGGGCCCCAAGCAGAATTTGAATCCTCATCCCCATAAAAAGGAGGTGGATAGATGGATATGAGTGAGGAGACGACTCTTATTTCTTTCCTAACCATGTAAATTAGTGGCAGAACATTACTAACCTCATTTGAAATAAGATTGACCGAATGAGGATAAATCAAAAAACAGTCTGTGTGTTTCTCTATTGGCCATAATTAAAAATGATGTCCTTAAACATGATTATAGGGGCAGTGTTGTGACTCAGTGTGGAGGTTCACCCTGCCTATTTCCTTTCACATTGGACAGGCTGCAGCAGCCCACAACCCTGCACAGATATGACTTAATGGCTGTCAGCTGTACCTAGTTTAAGGTTCTCCACGAGCCTCCAGAACAGATTCAGAAGAGCTACAGTGCTGTACTGGAAGGAGAAGCAACATATTCTCTCTTTATGGTGGTGGATAGTGCTGTCTGACATGCTCTCATAGTTTTTCAGATGTAATGGGATCTTTGAAGGCTGTAGCATGTACACTTGACAATAACACAGAACAAAATATATCCTTTTCTCATGACTTTCCAAAATTACTCATACATTTTTCCAAATCTCTTGCCCTTATCTGCATGGAACTATAGATTTTCAAATTTCCATTTGCCAGTGGCACAGTTTAATAGCATGGAAAGCCCTCCTGATACTTTATGTGTAGGAGTACAACAGATGACATCTCATCAGCTCAGAGTTTCTGGCACAAGAACTGGGTGAAAGAAAGACAAGAAGGTATTAAATCAAAGAAAAACAAGTGAAGGAACGCCATCAGAGGGCACATAAAACAATGATTATGTTACTTTTATTCATTTCACATGCCACCATTCTCACCCATGCAATGCCAGAAGAGCCAGAACCAGACTTTTTGCCACATTGCCCTGCATTCTTTGGCCCTCTGTGGAGAGACCCTTCCTACCCCAATGCAGTTCTCTCAGCTATTGTCAGTGCTACTCAGGGCAAAACATCTCCCATTGCTCCTGAAGCTTTTGATAAATGCATGATAACAGTGGAAGTGGATGAGTTTCATTTGGGTGTATCTGACTTCTCAAAGCAGTTTCTCAGCCAGATTCTGAGGGGGGCTGGGCAGCAAGAGGGGTAATTCCAGTCCTTCAGTCAACCTCCAACCTTTATAATCGTAGAGGGGGAAACAAAAGGTTTGGGAATGTCTCAGCTGATCTCCCTGATTGAGGGGTGGGTGAGCTGCCTGTTGTGAAGCAGAATTTTAAGCTGTAATTTATCCAGTACTAGTGAGTGCCACAGAGAGACTGTAACGCTGTCTGTCTGGAATGTAGGTGAAGCGTTGGATAGAAACTATGGGTCAGATTTCACTCAGTGTTCCCCTACCATCGCCTTTAAGGGGAGGCCTGGCCGGCCAACTGGACCCCCGCTTCTCCAAGAAACCAAAGAGATTCTCTATTGCATTTTGTCGTCATTTATGGTTGCATTTCTACGGTGGCCCTGAAGTCAAAACACAGTAACATTTCAGAAAACGCAATGTTTCAGAAAACAAAACGTTTCATAAAATACAACATTTCACAAAACACTAAAAGATTTCACAAAACACGACATTTAACAAAACACTACAACATTTCACAAAACACAACAACATTTCACAATAAAAAACAGTTCATAAAACACTACAACATTTCACAAAACGCAACGACTTTTCAGATTACAGAAAGGTGGGATAACACTTCTTGTTTGTGACTGCACAGAACCCAAGTCAATATTTTATTTGCGTATGATGTCACAAACTGTAGATGGAGGGGAGGAAGTTATTTTATACATAGGAAACACTATCACAAGCTCTCAAAATGCCTATGGTTTGCGTCATTTAAGGTTGCCAAAATCAATCAAACCGAGAAATCACAAAAGTACCAAAAGTTGAAAAATTCAGGAAATTGCAAGAACTTGCCAAAAAATACTCGTCTGAGCAGTGACTACTTCATCAAATGTAATGTACCTAATGTGGTTTTGTTTATGTTGCTACTGTTTCCTTACTTTGTAACAAAGTTACAAAGTTTAAAGCACTAGGGCAGTCTAAAAAGCAAATTTTTTATTCCTTACTTTGTAACTTTGTTACATAGTAAGGAAATAAAAAATTTGCTTTGTTGGAGTTTGTACCTCTGTAACTGAACAAAAATATGTAGCAACTATAACTAATGCTAGTTAATAAGTGTTTTGCAGGGTGCAACCTTATTGCACCCTAACAAGCATTTAATTACGGTTTTGTTGTTCTCTTTAGACTGCTCTAGTGCTTTAAACAACATTGAGTCTGTAGGCTGGGCTCCTACACTTATCAGAAAGGTAAGCCTCTGTCAGAGGCAACGCGTATTACGTTGGGAAAAAAAAGCTCCTCTGGGTTTCTCAGTTTAATTGATTTTGGAAACCATAAATGACACAAACCATAGGCATTCTGAGAGCTGGTGATAGTGCTTCCTATTAATAAAATCACTTACTCCCCTCCATTTATAGTTCGGGATGTCACACACAAACAAACTATTGACTACTGACTTCGGCCTCTGACATGGGCAAAGGAGAGGATGAAGTCCAGAGACGATCAACAAAGAATGCACAGGTGCAGAGGCCTTGCTGGATCTACATGAGTCAGCTGAGAACCCGGAGCCAGAGGACATCACTGAGATGTTACATTATCCATAAGGTAAATGAATTTTTTTGATAAGTGTAGCCAGTATCTTTGGTTATAGTTGGATAAGGCACATGACATGATTCTGACAACAAATAATCAATGTAAACATTGAATTAGGCACACACAATGAAGATAACTAAGTTTATAACAGTGTTGGAAGAAGTATTCAGATCCTTCTCACCCATGCAATGCAGGCCAACCAAACAACTGAGGCAGGAGAGGCTGGGAATGAGAAAAATGGATGAAAACTGACATTTGTGAGGGCACCACTCTGATTCCCTCCATGTTGTCACAGCACATCTTCATCACCCCACATCACTCAGGCTCCACTAGGATCCTGTGATCATGGACCCTATTTACATAATACTACAACATTTAACATTACAGCAAAATTCCATCTTGTTTCATTTAATTTTGTATGGTACAAAATTAAAGTGATTAAAGTACAATAGAAAAATGGCTGTTCACCTTTTAAAGCTTTTAACTCATGAGCTATTTCAATGAAGTGTGAGCTCAAAAGGTTTCTGATAGAGAAAGATGTGAAGAAATTTTATTTCATTTAATGTTTATTTGATAGGGACAGATGCAGTATATATAGAGAATTGCGCAACAATTATACAATGCAATGCATCACAGCATTTGTAGCTACTTCTAATTTCCAACGCTCGTCCCTAGAAGGGCCTTTAAAATAAGAAATAAAACATGGTTATAGACAGAGTTAAACTAAGTGGTTGATCTTATAAAAACAGCAGTATGACTTGCCGACATGCACATACAGACACATACACATATAGCCTATATACGTATACATATACGTATACATATACATATACATATACATATACATATACATATACATATACATATACAGTATACATGTATACATATATACATATATACATATATTTACATTGGACAAAATAAGTGAGCCAGTGATCTAAATCTATGACTTTTGAAACATTTAGCACTTAGGATATATAAAACATCTCCACATGGACTGAATGAAGAGCTGGACTTGAGGTGTTTTTCTAAATCTAACTTTGATCATTTAGATTTGATACAATATGTTGTAAATTATACTAGAATTATTTCTATTGTTTGTCTGGTTTGATTTGTTTTGATGGAACCACGAGACGGTGCAACCATGTGTAAGGCAAAGAAGGCTGACCCTGACTACAGGTGATGGCCTGATTACTGAATGATGTCATGATCTTATAGGATTCCTTGTAAGATGTTTCAAAACGTAAAGTGGTTGTCAATCCATTATTGCTGTTGGGCTCTTGATGAAGACATCAGCTGGGCTTTGAAATATGTAACTATTATTATTAATTTGATTTTAGTCCAGGAAGTTTGTCATATGCTTTACAGATTGTTAAGCCCCCCATTTTTGGTTTGACAACACTTTCATGTTTCTGGGTGTAATCGACACCAGTAGAAGGGCTGAGGATCTTGAATCTTTTTGTTGAAATAACCCACGTTATTGCAGTTCGAGTTTGTTGTTTGTATGATTTGTCCTGCCAGTTAGGGTGGAAAAACCATTGCTGAATGGTTTGGCATAATTTAAAGTGACAGTCTCTCCCTAAAATGTACCCGATAGCTAGAGAAAGAGCACTAACTGGACAAGTGGTCTGACTCCTTGACAGCAGGTCAAAGAGCCACTGACAAGGCAGATATGGCTTCCAAAAGCCACATTAGAGTGCTGAGGAAAAGAGCAGTGAGTGGGGCCCTGAGGGCACAACCAGCGCATCCACCCCCCCTTGGTTAGGTTACTATCGTGTGCCATTTAGGAGTTTGTATCGACTGACTGACTCAAAGAACATCGTACTAATGGAACTAAGAGCCTCTAACAAGACTTGCAAACATAAAGAACAGGAAATCTGGGTCAACCAACAATATAGAACATCTCACACTGAGCCACTGTGGCAAAAGGGCACTGGATAACACAAACCAGTTCCCATGATACATTACTTTTCCACCTTTTGATGAGTTTCCCATATTTTTACCACAGAAACACTGCACTGATCAGTAAATGAATGTACTGTATATGCCTGGTTATGTCCAGCAGACATTAACTGTAGATATAGTGGATTGTCAACCTGTTTAGTTGGTCCAATAGAATTCTATGGTTTCCAGTGTTGTTGCTGTGGGTAGAGAGCCTGGCCAAACACGTCTGAGTTTAAACTGTAAACAGATGCTCTACCACCACAAAAATACACGAGGAGTTACCATGGTCCTCTCTATTGTAATGAAAGTGGGGCAGGGTGTGTGGCCCTGATTTACTCTATGTGTCTAAAGACATGTGCCAGGATAACTGGTTTCAGAATGTCTTTATTTTCCGAAAGATAATAAAAGCTTATCTATATGCAGACATAGCTCACTGGATAAGACCTATGGCCATGACTACATGATAATTACAGTATACACTAAAAAATTACAAACCTTGTCCTTTTAATACAATTTTATTTATTTTTTTTAATTCAAAGCCGAAGAAGAATTAGGCCAATCCATTTAAAAAAACAATGACTGACTGACTGATTCAGCCATAATGAAAGTTCATATTAAATAACAAATTGCAACAAAAGTCAGTACATCCTCCGTTAGTGAGATTGCATTCTTTTATTTTGTTAATATTTTTTATGTCCACCTTTATTTTTGATGACCAATTTGATCCTACTAGGCATGATTGATACCTTCTGCTTAAAATTACTCCAAAGGTGTTCTATTGTATTCAGGTCAGGGGACGTACTTTACCAGATCATAGTTTTCACTTTGTCTTTTGAAAACTCTTGTGTGATTTTTCCAGGGTTTTTTGGATCATTGTATGTTGCTAAATTCCTCTCCTGCCAAGCTTCTTGGAACTGACAGTTGTCTTTTCATTTAGTATTTCGGTAAAAAATTTGCATTCATAATGCCATCTATAAATGTAATTTCCTCTACATCTTTTGCTTTCATGCAGACCCATTTCAGCATACTGCCACGTCCATGTTTCATGATTGGCAATATGCAGTCACTGTGGTAGTCCTGGCCAGGTCTATGCCAAACATGCTTGACCCAATCTGATCCAAAATTTATTTTGGTTTCATCTGACCAAAGAATGTGCAGCCAACATTCATAAGACTTCTTTTCATGTTCTTTGGCAAAGATTAATCTTGCAATTTAGTGAGTAATGGTTTTCATCTTGGATGCCTTCCATAGAGGTCAACTTCATGCAGTGTACTTCTCAATGTCTGATCGGTCACAGCCTGATGATGTAAACATAGAAATACAACAGCTAAAAATGCATTTCGAAAGTGTCATTGCAGGAATTACCTTCCCCTTTGCAACATTAGTGTGATGCTTGGCCAATCAGATACATCATCAGGTAGTGATGAACCATATATGAAGTTGTATTATGGAAACATCATTGAGTGATTTGTGTTGAGCGACAGTCAGTATACTGTTTATGACCAGGGGTAGAAAGAGCACTGAAAATTACAAAAAAAAATGTACTGTAAAAATACTGTTACTTTTACATCGCATCACAAGTTTTACTCAAGTACAGGTAAAATTACTTGTTTAAAAATTTACTCAGATAAAAGTAAAGTCAGTTAAAATGTACTCTGAGTAAATGTTACTGCAATACATTTTTAAAAAGGGGAAGGGGCAGAGTAAACATGCTATATGGTGAAAATAATGATGTATGATGAAATTATTAAGTTAAAGAATATCTTTAGGCTACCGTTCCCAGGTGAGAACCGCACCGAAAGCAACCAATAAATTCCAGTCAGGCACTTTGCAACCTGTGCATAAAACTGATACTTACATTTATCCACTCAGTTGGCAGTTTATCACGTACACCTAGCTAAAACTAATGCAGTCTAATACAACAGTCCGGCAATAAATCCTCCCGTCATGAAGGTTATAATCCTCAGTTTGTGCTGAAGCTGTTTTAGAGAGGTGCTGATTCAACTGTATGATCATTTTGGAGGCTGCAGATTGTGGTGCTGTTGAATGTATTGCATTATACATGCAGGTGTTTCTAATATTTTGTCCACCCAATTTAAATCAAAGAGGGCAGGCTAAATAACAGCAGTACAGACCACATCTTCCAAAATGATCACACAGGTAAATCAACAACTCTGAAACAAAACACACAAACTGAACATTAGAACCTTCATGAAGGAGGATTTATTACAGAACTGTTGGATTAGCCTGCATTAGTTGTAGCTCGGTTTACCTAATAAACAGTGCTCAGCCAGTCAGGGTGAGCCTATACATTTCTAAATGGGCTGGACCAGTATATTATCATATTTCCTAAAATATGACATGCACTCTGGTGTTGAGGCTAACAGGAAAATCTGAGTATATATATCTCTGGTTGATGCTATAGTAGCTCACTGTGTCCTGGCCACTACTAACTGGAGCAGAAAGTTTACAGAGGTAAAAAAAAAACCAAGCAAACAAACAAACAAAACAGGTGACATGTCCTCATTCAGTCTGTCCCTGTCAAATAATAAAGTCCAGTGAAGGCCTTGAGCCTTGTGATCAGATGTCAGTCTTATTAGATTTTGCTGTGAACACAGAAAAAACTGCAGCACACCCACGTACTGCCTACCTTTGAGCAGAGTATGAACACTAATCACAAGGTTGTGTGTGAAGTAACATCAAACCTGTTTAGAAAGACAATATGCCAGTGTATTTTCTTATAACAATGGTTCTCAAACTTTTTCTGGCATGCCCCCATTCAGAGGCCAAACAAAGTTCATGCCTGTCACCCACAATTTTTTATCAATAATTAACAATGATAGGGGAAGCAACTAATAAAAAAAGGATCCAATTTGAACTGTAGTGAAATAAAGGTCAGCACGATAGCATCAGCAAACTGTTATTTGTTTACTTTCCCTACGTAAATCATATTCATTCAACTTAATTTCACTCCATATTTTTCTCCTGGTCACCCATGCCCACCCTCCAGTGGCTCTATGCCCTGCCAGTTTGAGAACCACTGGTTTAGAAACACAAAACTACATACATAACCCTAACCCAAACCTTAACCCTACATACTTTATTGAATCCATAGTTAACGACCTATAATTTAACCAGGATCTATTGTGCTACTTTGGTACAATGGTACATTGTCATGGTAAGATTTTAATTAATGTCACACCAGAGGGGAACATCAATGTTACAAGTGCCCCTCTGGTGGGCCCACATTCCCCTATTGTGACCACAAACACCAAGGTTCACCCACGGTCCCCTCTGATCACATACGCAGGAGTGAAATCTCAAATCCAGCCTGGGAAGCCCCCACATACTGTTTCATTAGAAATATAATTACATTAAAATTCACTGCAAGTAAGACGGTGACGAATAAATGATTTTAGCCTGTATGTTTGTATCAACCTTTGTAATGATATTTCTAGAACCAGCTGTGAAACAGGCTTCATGGCTGGTTCTAGAAAAATATTATACTGTATTCGGATATGTATTGAAATAGTTCTAATCATCAAGCCTGATTTGTACATATACAACATTTGCTTTTCTCCCCCCTGTAGAAACATGATCCCCACCACATACATGTGTACACATGTGAACTTTAAACCCTCAGCATATATAGGATTTTGTTTATAAACAATGTAGCCATTGTCTCATTCAGTCCAGGCGGGGAAATTGTGATGTGTTGCCATCTACTGGCTGTGTAGAGGATTGCATTGTAGAAATAGAAAGGGATTCAGCTGTCCTTACAGTAAGTTTCCTGGATGTTTGTATTTATTTACAGTCAAGTTTAGATGAAATTAGACCCACTTCAGTATTAGTTAGGATTGGGGATGGGTCTTCGGTCGTTGCATTGAGGCTTTCATCATACTGAAGTGGCCCTAAAGACTAAAAGACATAAAGACATAAAGACTAATAATAAAACTAATAGGGCTAATAATAAGACAAATAATGATAATTATCAGACTAAATGCAGTACTGTTGCCGTTGCATAGCATTATCTGCCATGATACCACATAGCTAGAGTCTATCACAGCTTTCATTTTATCCTGCAGGTCAGTAAGTAAAGATTTAACACACACACACACACACGCACACACACACACCAACACACACACACACACACACACAGAGAAATTAAAACAAAAACATACAAACAAAACTGAAAAGCAAGGGAATGTAAGCAGGTCTTGACAAGTGCCTGTTGAGGTGGATGATCTAATATTCAATTCAATTTTATTTATATAGCGCTAAATCATAACAGAGGTAATCTCAGAGCACTTTTCATGTAGCGCAGGTCTAGACCATACTCTTTATAGTTATATTTACAGAGAACAAACATTCCCCCATGAGCAAGCACTTAGTGACAGTGGCAAGTTCTCCAAAGTTTTGGTGCAAAGACAGCAGCTACACAGTCTCCCTTAGTTTGGAGAGAGGTCAACACTGGGGTAATGTGCTCCATGCTGCTGCATGTGAACCTGCAGACCAGCTCCAGAATAAGTCTGATCTTAAAGCTATACCTTAACTGCTTAGCGTCTGGACAGTCTGCCCCTGCTCCGTGACAGCGGCTAACATTAGAGATCGGAGCAAACAAAGGGAGCCTCCAACCTCCGGGCCAGCGGGGGCGGCAATGCGCGCTGAGCTGTTTGCCACCTGCCATCCCTCCAGGAACGAGACGAGCCTCCATCATAACAGCGCATGCGCGGGCTCAAGGTGAGTTTCTGCTGTTATGCTAACGGTAGTTGTGAATGAGCTGGACCTGTGTAACCACCTGTATGACGAATAAAAGGATCACGAACGTTGTGTGTCTTAGTTAGTCAGTGTGAACCTCCTGACATCAGGTAGGTTCCTACTCCTCTGTTAGCCTGCAGTTATCGCTAACGTTACGATAACTGCGTCCTAACAGTACGGTACGTTACGCCAACGATACGGTACTTATTCAGAGTTGTAATGAGCGTTAGAGCCTGGAGTTATCAAGGTCCCCGTGGATCTTACATAACTTCCATGCGTTTTCTTGCTCCGACTGTCTGCCTGACTGCCTGTCTGTCTCCAGGTTGAGGCTCTGACATTAGCTGTGTCAGCGTAAATGCGCTTGGAGACAGCTCCTGACTGCTTCATCGTCAACTTCTACAGAGACATAACTGGAGCCTGCAGGCAGACAGAAAAACACCAGGATGGCCAGTGTGAGTCAAGTGTGTGCAGCTGTGTAAGAGACAGATGGTATAACATAACTGTGTTTGGGTGAGGAAAACAGGAGTGCGTAAGATTACTACAAGTAGTGCAATGCCAACTCTGTCCACTCAGTCCACTTTATTGGGTACAGTTGTATTGTCCAATCCAACAGCTCTGCCATAAAGTCGACGGTGAGACCCCTGTAATATTCAGTGTCTGTTGGTTATACACTCCTGTGTTCTATCACTGAGCTCTCATTATCAGAGATGGTGTTGTACTAGACTGCATTACATTCAGGGGTGTTCCTAATATTCTGATTCCCTCATGTATAAATAGACTTTTTAGCAGAGCTGTTGTATTGAATTGCAATAGATTGTCCAGTTTACCTAATAAAATTACCATTGAATGTACACTCACTGATCATTAGGAACACCTGTACACATGCTTATTCATGCAATTAATCAGTCAGCCAATCACGTGGTGGTGGTTTTCAAGCAAAGCAGTATCTTGAGTTTACTCAGAGTGGTACAAAAAACAAGAAACATCCAGTGGGCAGCAGTTCTGTGGATGGAAATGCCTTGGTGATGAGAGAGTGTGTTCCTTTACCATAAAATATATTGATTGACAAATTAATTTTAACTGAATTTAATTAGTTTGTGGACATTATAACAACTTGGTACATTTCACCATTTAGACTTTTGAACACAAAAGTGTTTTAAATCTATTTCACTAAGTTGTTTTTTTGTCCATTGGGAATGCACTGTACACTCATGGTAAACACTGTGTAATTGGGACTTGTGTGGGTGAGAGAGGCTACCATTGATGTGTTTGTGTGTGTTGTCTTTGTGTTCAGGTGCTGTGCCGCAGAGCCAGGCTGGTCACTTACCTCCCAGGACTTCATTTGTTGGTGCATCGTGTTGCTGGAGCCAGTTCTTTCTCTGCTGCTGGATCCTCGGGCTCGGAGGAGCCCCACGTAGCCATCACTCCGTCTGACATAGGTATGTCATGTATATTTTTATTTTACATGTTAACATTAATTAGTTGGAGGGGATTATAAGATATAAAATGAGAAGCCTGCTAAAGGTCAGTGTGTGTCTTGTTATGCTGTATAGACATAAGGCTGGACAGTTTTGAGCAGGAACACAGAGGTTGGAGACATGTATCAAAAGGTTTAATAGCAGTGCAGTCTTTCTATGATCCATTGGATGTGGTGTAGAGAGGTTTCACGCAAAGGATTTTGTTTGGAACCTGAATTCTCATGCATCATGTACTTTTCCTGATGTTCCTCCCTGTTTAAGGACTGCAGACAGTGTGGCCTGATGAGAGCATGGGGCCTTTTGGGCCCCAGGACCAGCGCTTTCAGCTGCCTGGTAATGTGGGATTTGACTGCCACCTAGAAGGACTAGCAGAGCAGAAGAAGAGTCTGGCATACAAGTTGGTCCCTGATGTGCTGTCAGCCCCATCCAGTAATGAGAGACATCAGTTCATACTGGCCCAGTTCATCGGAGAATTCTTTGTAAGTTTAATGATGTTAACTTGAGTACTTTTTCTGAGGGCAGGAAAACTGCTTCAGATTAAAGAGGAATCCACTTGGATGTTTTACTCATTTCTGATTGTTTAGCAGATCTGTTAATAATTATACCAGGGCACCACAAACATTGATCCAGTTCACAGTTTAACCACTGTTCTAAAATCAGTGCCAAAGGTACCCATAGCATCAGAACTTCATACTGTCTTAGCTGTTACATGTAACACCCTGGTGAAACTAATTTAACGAAGAGTTAACTACAAATGAAAGGAATGAACATTGGGTAGTGATAAGCATAGTGACTCTGTGTGAGGTGTCCCATGTCAGAACATAATGGTGAAAGACTCACATAGAGACGCCTCTCTGTGCAGTAGTACTTATTTAATTATATATATATATATATATATATATAAAATAAAACAATTCAATTAGATCATTGTTTGTTAAATCAAAAGCAATAGTTTACCAACTCCCTCAATGGCCATTTTATCAGGTCCACCTGTATAGTCCAATCCAAAACTACCACTCTACCAGGTATATAGAAAAAGTGGCCAAAAAAAATGGGGTGAAACAAGTTTCTAGTTTTTGCACACACTACATACATCAGCAGTTCTTAAATACGCATCACAGTACAACATCACTTCTTACTATCACCTTAATATGAAACATAGTTGGACATAGTTAAATGAAGATCTCTCTGGCAGTGTCAGTAAATGGTGCTCGAAGTGTGTTGAGTCCTGCTTCCATAATAAGGCTGACATTACATTGTTGGACATAACTTTGCATACAAATACAAACTCCTGCCGATGTTTGTTTAATTTGCCAAAACAAATCTAGTAGAACTCGTTAGAAGTAAGCACACATAAGGCCAGTGGTATCACATAGTAGCGCAGGTGCAAGGAGCGGGATGAACAAATGTGCTTCTTTTCTGCTCAGAATATCATAATCATGCAATTCTAACATAACACACAGTTACACTAATTAGTTAATTAGTTAATTCGTTAGTTAATTAATTACATTACATTACATGGTCCTATTACATTGTGCACAGGGTGGCAGCACAGCATCTAACAGGAATTAGTGCACATTCAATCTATGGCTACCACTCACCTGAGGGAAGGTGTTACCTTATATAATTTCAAGTTTTTTACATGACAGTAATCTGATTCTCTGACTAAGAGATCAACATTCAGGTTGAAACATAGTTAATGGCCAAATACGATGTCATCTAAAGTCTCAAGTCAAGTCACTAAATTGTAGATAATCACCAGTAATGAAGGTGACTCTTTCCGGAGCACTAAACCACTTTGCTGAAAATGTGATACTGTCACAGTGGTGACATTGGTGGTGAATGCCTCATGATGAAAAAATTAGTCAGAATAAACTGTAACTGATCTCACTGCTGTCATTACTGATATTTTGCTCAATAAGTGTCATATTATAAAACCGACCACTTGTAGTCAGTCTATGGTTCTGATTCTAAATACTGTACCAGATTAACAAGCATCTGCCGTATTTCTAAACCATCTCAACATGTCACAACATGACACACGTGTGATGCAATAAGGTATTGTTTGTGATGCTCATATGATTTTTGGCATATTAAAGTTACAGTAGTTCATTACAATACCTCTGCTTTGAAAGGTTCCTACTGTGTTGAGCAGTGTGCTTTTAGTCACCAAAGCCTCGTGTTGCCATGTAAACTTCATCAGTTCAAACTACACACATTAGCATATCAGCTATAATGTCAAACATGGAGCAATCACTTGTTCTACATTTACAATGAAAGAACACAATATAAAAGCTTGCATACTAATTGATGCACATAGACTCCTACAGCCAAACAGCCAGCTTCGATCCAAACTGTTTGGAATTAACTTATAGCCAAAGTAAATGTATACAGTACATGCAGACTAAAATCTCAGACTGAGTTCCTCTTATGCTCATACATGCTGTCTAGTCAACTCAAAGGATACTTGAGAGCAACATATTCCATTTTGTCTAAAGTGTACTGTCAACCTGAAGGGTAACTAAATCTCTAATACGTGACAGACATGAATACTACAGCAGTCTCTCCTGACTGGAGGGCTAAATCCCTTGCACACTAACAGTGGGAGAACTCGCTTTTCTTTAACAGCTGTCTTTCTGTTTTGTGTGTGCTTGTAAGGAGAAAGATGACCCAGCCTCATCTCAGAGTGTCAGTAGAGATGAACAGTACTTTGAAAACTCCAGTGTGGAGTGTGCCATACAGTCCTGCCCGGAGCTACTACAGAAAGGTACGGCACTGATACTGCACTCCTCACCATCATTCATAACTTCCGGCGTCTTTCTCTTTATTCTCTTTATTTGTACTAGTTAGTGAGAACAAGGCAAAAGCTATTTTTACATGTGGTCCTGCATCATCAGTTTTGTCAAATTGTCACTATCTCTGTTTAATCCTTCAAATGTTTTTAATTCTAACAGTAACTGGGTGTACCTATTCTAGCTGATTAGAAGCAGTGTTTCTGTCTGATGTGTGTTTCTGCTGATAATGTGATGAACAGATTTCCAGTCCATGTTTCCTGAGGCTCCATCCTCTGGTATGATGGTGGTTACAGTGACCCAAAAGACCCAGAACGATATGACGTCATGGTGTGCTGAGGTGGAACAAGAGAGAGAGAAGATGCTTGGCAAGGTCAGCTGCTGGTGTGAGAACTAATGATGCTGCTGCAGAACAGTAGTTTCTCTTTTCTGACAATTCATACCGTTTTTTTTTTTTTTTTTTTTTTTAATGCACAGATACACAGCAGGTTTCTCACATTTCTTTCTTTTATTTTTACTGGTGAAGAGGACTGACAAAATGAATGTAGACCTAAAACATGAAAAACATCAGAATGTTATGTATGTTGTGTGTTTTGTGATGCGTTTCTGCGTGTGCGCGCATGGGTGAGGGAAGCAGTACTGTGTGTTGTTATATTTGAGACTGTGAATAGAACTGTGTATGGTATACAATATGACAACAAAAGGTTGGTGTTGGGTGGGGTGGGGGGATAATTTAATATTTTATAGCGAAAGACATGATGCCAGTTGCAATAGTGGAAAAACCGGGTTTCAAAAACTAATGACGGTGGTTGACTCTGCGTACAGTGGGATGAAAAAGTATTGGCACCCCTGGTCAAAATTTCTGTTACTGTGAATAGTTCAGTGAGTAAATGATTAACTGATCTCTAAGGCATAAAGTTAAAGATGAAACATTTCTTTAATATTTTGAGCAAGATTACTTTTTTTTATTTCCATCTCTTTTTTTCCATCATAAAAAAGGAAAAGGGCCCAAAACAAAAGTTTAGGCACCCTGAATGGTCAATACTTTGTAACTAAGGCTGTAGTTCACCAAAGAAA
The DNA here is from genome assembly GCF_016859285.1 of Xiphias gladius. Lineage (NCBI taxonomy): Eukaryota > Metazoa > Chordata > Actinopteri > Istiophoriformes > Xiphiidae > Xiphias > Xiphias gladius. The sequence goes on along the minus strand of NC_053415.1, from coordinate 103,065 downwards.
ATCTTGGTGAACTAAAATTGTACCTACTCTTCAACCAGTCAGCTCGTTGTGGGGGAAAAAAATTGCACGTTATCTCTAGATTAACTAAATCAGCAACAGTGCACTGAGTGCATGCTACCTGGTAGCCTAAATGAATTATAAATAAACATAAAAAGCAAGAATTTAGCATATTAAATCATTTTAAACTTATTATTTTATATTGAAATGATAACAACAGAATCAGAGCTGACCATCGTGCACCTGCCCATAATGATATGATTTCTGAAAATAGAATTATATCAACTGGTGATCCAGCAAAAGAACCATTTAGAATATACAATCAAAGCCTCAAGTGTTAAACATGCAAGTTGACGGAGCATCCTAATGCAAACAAGTTAGCCTAGCGTCTTAGATGATCTGCCATGTTGGTTATTGAGCTATGATATGCAAACATGGTGTCAATTAGTTTCTTTCTTAAACCTTAAAAAAGTTAGACATGTCAATCTCCATCAGGTTGAGCAAATTCGTTTTCACAGGTAGTCTGTCCCTCCCTCCACCCGAGTAAATAATGGATTAATCCTGCAAGGCTATTGATGTAGTACTTTTTTCCTTATGGAAAATAAAGCCAGCAATTGTCCAACCAATGAGAACTTGGTCAGTCAAGAGCATGTTGACAGACCAATTGACCAGTTGACCAGACTATTATAAGGTCCTTTACCAGCCCTATTAGCAACACCCCCTTTTGGCAAGTATCACAGCTTGTAAACGCTTTTTGTAGCAGCAAAGAGGGTTTCAGTTTCTTGTTTTAGGGATTTTAGCCCATTCTTCCTTGCAAAAGTCTTCTAGTTCTCTGAGATTCTTGGTCCGTCTTGCATGCACTGTTCTTTTGAGGTCTATCCACAGATTTTCAATGTGTTTTAGGACTATGAGGGCCATGGCAAAATCTTCAGCTTGCGCCTTTTTTACAGACGGTGTGATGTTTGCTCCCAGAACTTGCTGGTATTTAATTGAATTCATTCTTCCCTCTACCAGGGAAATGTTCGCTGTGCCACTGGCTGCAACACAAGCCCAAACCATGATCCATCCACCCCCTTGCTTAACAGTTGGAGAGCTGTTCTTTTCATGAAATTCTGCACCTTTGTTCTCCAAACATACCTCGGCTCATTGCGGCCAAAAAGCTCTATTTTAACTTCACCAGTCCACTGGAATTTTTTTCCAAAATGCTTCAGGCTTGTTTAGATTTTCCTTTGCAAACCTCTGACACTGAATTTTGTGGTGGGGATGCAGGAAAGGTTTTCTTCTGATGACTCTTCCATTAAGGTCATATTGGTGCAGGTGTCGCTGCACAACAGTGCACCACCACTCCAGAGATTACTAAATCTTCCTGAAGGTCTTTTGCAGTCAAACGGGGGTTTTTAATTTACCTCTCTAGCAATCCTATGAGCAGTTCTCCCTGAAACTTTTCCTGCTCTTCCAGACCTCAACTTGACCTCCCCCATTCTGGTTAACTGCCATTTCTGAATTACATTACAAACAGAGGAAATGGCTACCTGAAAACACTTTGCAATCTTCTTATAGCCTTTTCCTGCTTTGTGGGCATCGTTATTTTAATTTTCAGAGTGCTGGGCAGCTGCTTAGAGGAGCCCATGGCTGCTGGTTGTTGGGACAATTTGAGGAGTCAGGGTATTTATGATTGAAATTTGCATCACTTGGCCTTTCCTAATGATGAATGAGAACAAGTTGATTAAGGTCTGAGACCTTGGTAAAAGTTATCTGAGAGCAAAAATCTCTAGGGGACCCAAGTGTTCGTATGGTGCTCCTTTTTTTTTTCTCTGTAAAATTGTACCAACAAAAATAACAATCTAATATTGGTGAAAATGTTGAAAAGAATGTTTTACCTTTAACATTTAAGGATAAATCTTGAACCCTCTTGGCTGTGGAGACTGTCAATTATTGACTCGAAAATGAATGATTTTTTTAGAACCATAATAAACCATATGATTAATATAGGATTCAATCCTAAACAGAATATACCCCTTGAACTACAAATTAAATGCTCCCCTGTAGAGCTCTCATGTAAAAAAATGTTTATGTTCAGTGTTACTCACCATAGCTCATTGTGTGTGTCCTTGAGATCCAGCAAACCAGCAAATGTGTTTCCTTCCTCATCATTAGTATTAAATGTATATTGTGATAATTATCAATATCGATCATTATAAAAACTTATTGGCCATATAGCCCAGCCTGTATGTTAAGGAGTTGATACCAGTTTCTGAATGTAATAGAAACTGAGTAACACCAATGGATAATTATTACCAGCCAATCAATGGTTCACATAATAATGAATCAGAACAATGATGAAAGATGATAATAACCTCCAATCACCTTTCCTATCAAACAGAAAGAATAATGTGCTTGAAAAAGTTGTTGTCGAATTTCCCTTCTTTTATATATTTATTGTTTTTATCCATATTTTATTAAAAACACATTCTTTCCTTCTTAAACCTCAAAGAGTCTGGTGGTCTGCTGATCCTAGATCTGCTGTGGCTCTCTGTTATCAGATAGCCACATCCACCCACAACTCTGTCCACAATTGTACAACAGTGTATGGAGCAATGGTGAAAGATTCAGAGGCAGGCCATAATGAGCAGCTCTGGGCTGTGAGGTGATTTTTGCATGGTAGCCGCAGCCACTATTACAGGATCATTTAAAAAGTATTTTTCCCATAGACAAGTATTACACAAGGAACAACTGTAAAACAATGAATATGATTTTTATTCACACTGATCTCAGTTTTGCAACATTTGACCATTTTTTAGGGAAACATCCATGGACTATTTTTTTATTCTTTTTCCACTGCTCGGGTAACATTTGTGAACAGCTGAAGCTCCTGACACTAACAGACCACAGCTTAGTAAAGTTTATTATTATATCATGCATCAAAACATTAAGCTATTTCTCTCATAATATGACTTGGTGTGTGTGTATAACACAACTGACAAAGTTTTCAGCTGCAGTCTATACAGTTGTATTAGGTAGACAACTTGAGATGAAATGTCACATTATTATCTACTTATTAGGCTACATGAGTCATCTGATAAATAAATAAATATAGTTATGTACATAAGTATTTGGACAATGGTGCAATTTTCATAATTTTGCCTCTGTACAACACCACAATAGATTTGAAACGAAGGTATCAAGATGTGGTTGAAGTGTAGATTTTCAGCTGTAATTCAAGGGGTTTAAAAAATATATTACATTAACAGTTAAGGAATTATATTTATATTTTTTCTGCATAGTCTCTCATTTTCAGAGGCTCAAAAGTAATTGGACATTTGACTGACCATCGGTTCTATAGTCAGGTGTGGCTTGTTCACTCGTTATATCATGACAAATTAAGCAGATAAAAGGTCTGGAGTTGATTCCAAGTGTTGAATATGCATTTGGTAGCTGTTCGTGGGAACAAGCAATATGCGGTCCAGAGAGGTGTTGATGCAAATTTAGGAAGCCATTTATAGGTTGAAAAAAACAAAACAAACCTATCAGACAGATAGCAGAAGCTTTAGGAGTAGGCAAATCAACAGTTTGGTACATTCTTAAATAGAAGGAATGTACTGGCGAGCTCAGCAACACCAGAAGGCCTGGAAGACCACGGAGGGCAACTAAAGTGGATGATCGCAGAATTCTTTCCTTGGTGAAGAAAAACTTCGAAAAGCTTCGAACAACTAGCCAGGTCACAAACACTTTCAAGGAGGCGGGGGTATCGTTGTCACAGTCTACAATTAAGAGACGCATTCATGAATGTAAATACAGAGGGTTTACCACAAGATGCAAGCCAGTGGTAATCCTCAAGAATAAAAAGGCCCGATTAGACTTTGCCAGAAAACATCTAAAAACGCCTGCCCAGTTCTGTGACAAGATTCTTTGGACAGATGAAACCAGCCTTTAGGCAGTCATTGCAAAGGATTTTCATCCAAGTATTGAAAATAATCCTAATATTTATATTTTGTGGGCGGCTGTGTCTCAGGAGGTAGAGCAGGTCGTCCACTAAGCAGAAGGTCTGTGGTCGATCCCTGGCCCTGACTCCTCCAGTCCGCATGTTGAAGTGTCCTTGGGCAAGATACTGAACCCCAAATTGTCGTTACAGTTACTCCTACTTCATGGATCATATTTCATTGTCTCATTGGTACCCGAAACAACACGCCCTCACCAACATAGCAATCTGCACTGATTTCATGTAGGGCTGTTTTTGGTCTGAATTCCTGCTGAGCAAACGGAAGGAGGGGGAAGTGGGAGGAGAGACGGAGGCTAAGAGATATTGACAGCCACTGAGGAAAAACAAAACACACCAAACACAGAAACACAGCATCGTGATTAAATGTTACATTATTATCTAATTATCTTACATGAGTGATTTGCTATTGGAAAGTTTTCCTTAAAAAGATCAGGTTTGCTCCTGGCTTCATATTCTAATATGCATTGGTTCACTGGGGTGCTGGCTGAAATGATCCCCATCCAGGCCTCAAGGAAGAGAGAGAGGAGGTAGCTTGGGTGTGAGGTGGGTAAGGTATCTATTTATTTATTATCCTCCTTACTTTCTTATGCCCTGACCTTTCAGGAGGAAGGTCCAGAGAGTATTTTGATGATGATAATGTAAAAAACAAAAATAATGAGTATTAAAGCTGCAAGCAACGTTGATGGGGACTTCGCACTGTCGTGAATGTCGGGGTTGCTGGCAGAATGCTGGTTGATGCAGCTGTGCACTTTAGCAACCATTGGAGACTGCACGAACAAGTAACATGTTATTTCCTGCATGGAGTGTGTGGTGGCGGATATGACGAATTGCACACTTTGTATTAATACCAGAATATGGCGCTAGCCAACATGCACCAAACATGCGTTATTTTGTTGTATATCAAGTGTATAAAAGATCATGAAACTTTTTATGTAAGTAAAATGATGATTCTCACACAAGGTATACTTCCTGTTACCAGTAGGTGGCGCTATTACTATGATTCAGTATTGGCCTGTGGATGTCTTCAGGCTGGGACTCTTATTACAATAGTTTCTTATTTCATGTCAAAACACTGTAATTTGCTGCACCACCAGTGAAACGCCATTCAAAGAAAAATTATAATCTTCACAATAAAGCATCATCAAGGTCTTAAGGCTTTTCTGACTTCATTTCAGATGGATCTGGTCAACCCACTAGGAGGGGTACATCTAAGTAGAAAAGGTGTTATTTCCTGTGGCCAGTAGGTGGTGCTATAAGTGAATATTGGCAAATTGATGTCTTCAGGCCGGGACTCTTATCAAACATAAAGTTTGGGCAGATTCGACAATGTATATTTGAGTTACAACAACTTTCTATTTCTTGCCGAAACATCGAAAATTTGCCATGCTGCCAGGGACATGCTGGTCAACCAAAACTCAAGAACTTCTCAATTTAGCATCGCAATGGTCTTTAGATTGTACTGACGAAATTTGAAGTCCTTCTGATCAATTCTATTGGAGGAGTTTGTTCAAGCACAATAGCTGTAAATGTTAAAAACTGGGCCAAAATTGCACAGTAAATTGAAAATTGCTGACTTCTTGGGTTTAGGGTATGGCTCAAAAAAGAGTTTTTGTAAGTGGACCAGTTCTATTCACCTTATATATGCCTCTTTTAGATAATATTATTAGGAAACAATCCATAAGCTTACATTGTTATGCAGATGATACCCAGTTGCATTTGTCAATGACGCCTGATAAAACCAATCAGTTAGCTAAACTTCAAGTATTACTTAAGGACATAAAGATTTGGATGACCAGAAACTTTCTGCTGTTAAACTCAGACAGAACTGAAGTTATTGTACTTGGGCCCTCAACACTTCAGAAATACATTTTCTAAGGATATACTTACGCATTTGCCCTCTCCTCCAGCACCACCGTTAGGAATCTTGGAGTTCTCTTTGATCAGGATATGTCTTTTAACCCCCACATAAAACAAACTTCAAGACCTGCCTTTTTCACCTACGTAACATTGTAAAAATCAGGCACATCCTGTCTCAGAATGATGCAGAAAAAGTAGTTCATGCTTTCTTTACTTCTAGGCTGGATTATTGCAACTCCTTATAATCAGGCTTTCCCATCAAATCTCTAAATACTCTCCAGCTGATCCAGAATGCTGCAGCGTGAGTACTGACAGGAACTAGGAAAAGAGATCATATTTATCCTGTGTTAGCTTCTCTTCATTGGCTCCCTGTAAAATCCATAATTAATTTAAAATTCTTCACCTCACCTTCAAAGTCCGTGGTTAGGCACCATCATATGTTAAAGAGCTCATAGTACCGTATTACCCCACTAGAACACTCCGCTACCAGTATGCCGTCTTGTGGTTCCTAGAGTCTCCAAAAGAAGAATGGGAGGCAGAGCCTTCAGTTATCCGGCTCCTCTACTGTGGAACCATCTTCTGTTTTGGGTCCAGGAGGCAGAGACCCTCTCCATATTGAAGAGTAGGCTTAAAACCGTCCTTTTTGATAAAGCTTATAGTTACGGCTGGCTCAGTCTCGGCTTGAAGCATCCCCTAGTTACACTGCTATAGGCCTAGACTCCCAGGGGACTTCCCATGATGCACCAAGCTCCTCTCTCCTCCTCTCCCTCTTCATCTGTATGCATTCATATCCCATCAATGCTCGTTACTAACTTGGCCTCTTCTCTCTCCCATAGTTTTGTGCTTTCTCGTCTCTCTCCTCTTTCCACGTGACGCTTTCTGCAGGTATTCCTGCCCCTGGTGCTGCAGAGTCTGGATTGGTGACTGCAAACTACCTACTGCCCCCATGATCATGCTAAACACCCACTGCTTCATTTTTTAAAATTATTATTATTATTAGCCTTATTATTATTATTTTTATTATTAGTCTCATTATTATACAACTTTATGTGGTACCTGTATTGTACTATGCACGCAAGCACGCACGCACGCGCACACACACACACACACACACACAAACCCAGCGGGTCGAAGCAGACGATCTACCTGTTAAAAAGGAGTTTTTCCTTGCTCCCGTCACCAGGCACTTGGTCTAGACTTGCTCTATATGAAAAGTGCTCTGAGATAACCTCTGTTGAGGTTAGGGTTATTTGGTGCTATATAAATTAAATTGAATTAAATTGTTAGCAAGTGTCTGTTTTTTTCAGTCCCATCCTGTATATTGTCTGTTGATTAATAATTTCTCATTGAATGTCTGGTATTGAATGAGTTGTAGATTTGTATTCCTGCTCATTACAAACAGATTAACACTGGTGTGATGGATATGGAGCTTCCAGTTGTGTTCCTGTAATCACATCAGAAGTGCATTAATGAAGCACTGTTGATGAATGATGATCACTGAGCTTATTATGCACATGTATCACACACTGATAACCGTTGTTCCTCTACTGTGCAGTTTGTTGATGGAGCCACGGAGATCTGCTACGCTCTGCAGAGAGAAGGATTCTGGGCTGACTTTATTGACCCATCCTCAGGCCTGGCGGTAAGATACCACTGTCAGTGTCACTCAATGTTGAAAGACTGAAACACCCCTATTCACAATAACATTTGTTATTGTCACTGCTTTCATCACTTTACACACATCATCCTGCATAAACATCCACTCCCTGACTTGGTTGTAGTTTCCACTAACTCAACTCTGCAACAAAGTGTATGGTGATGAGGGGTCTAAAGGTCCCCCACATCCATTTTAATATTAAATGTAGAGGTGCCATGAATTCCTCCAGAGTCCTAGAAAAGATGTGAAGAGATGCATATTTGCTCCAGGGGCCATTTTTGCCTTTTTTAGACTGAGATTAGACTTTTAGATAGATTTTAGACTGCTCTGAAGTGTTGGACAGATTAGTCTAATGCAAGTTTCACAAAAATAATGACTGACTTGTTTTAAACCTTAAAAGTTGGCCATCCTACCCCCAGGCTAACACAGAGCTACAGTAAGAGCCACGTTTCCATGGTAACAACCAGAGTCAAGATAAACAGCGACAAAAATAAAAAAACAAAAAAGAGGAAAACATGGATCATAATTTGTAATTTATTAACAAAGTTTTGGAACAGTAATGAGAAGGAAAAGAGTTTTGAGGAGCCCAGTAAGCCGTTACAAATTTACAGCAGTAAAGACATCAGCAGTCGTTTTCATGTAAAAACTGTCCTGAACCTGAGCGGCAAGTCAGCAGAAACACTGAGCCCAGCCACAATTAGATGCCACAGCAGCTCAGCTCTGTTTCCAATCTGTACTGTGCTGAGACATCAGGATACTGGAGGAATTATACCGATCAGCCACAACATTAAAACCATCTGCCCAATATTATGTAAGTCCCCCCTTGTGCCATCAAAACAGCTTTCAACTGTTGAGGCATGGACTACACAAGACACATATCAGGCACCAAGACTTTAGCATCAGATCGTTGAAGTCCTGTAAGTTGCTAGGTGGGGCCTCCATGGATTCAGATGCTCGATCGGATTGAGATCTGGGGAATTTGGCCAAGTCATCACCTTGAACTCGTTATCATGTTCCTCAAACCATTCCTAAACAAATTTTGCAGGGTGGCAAGTAAATGTCAAAGTAACATCCACATGAATTCCAGGACCCGTTGTTTCGCAGCTGAACATTGCCCAGAGCATCACACTGCCTCCGCTGGCCTGCCTTCTTCCAATAGTGCATCCTGGTGCCATCTCTTCCCCAGCTAAACAATGACCACACACATGGCTTACCACATGATACAAAAGAAAATGTGATTCATCAGGCCCGGCCACCTTTTTCCATTGCTCCAGTTCCGACAATCACTTGCCCATTGTAGGAGCTTTCGGTGGTGGACAGGGGTCAGCATGGGCGCTCTGACCAGTCTGCAGCTATGCAGCCCAATACAGAGCAAGTTGTGATGCACTGTGTGTTCTGACAGTAGCCCATCAGTGAGCAACCTGTGAACCTGCGACAATGACCATGACCGTGTCGCAGGTTCACCAGTCCTCCTTTCTCTTTTTGATAGGTATTGATCACTGCATAATGGGAACACCCCACAAGTGCTACAGTTCACCATTGTTGCACTACAGTGCTAGAGTTCACTGTAGTGGTACTACGATTCACCAGTGTTGCTACTGTTCATCATATTGTTGTTACATTACTACAGTTCACTGCAGTGGTGTTACCGATCACTGTCGTGGTGCTACATTACTACAGTCCACCGTAGTTTAGCTATAATTCACTGTAACAGTGCTAGAGTACTACAGTTCAGCATAGTGGTACTACAGGTCACCATAGTGGAGTCACAGGTCACCATAGTGGAGCCACAGGTCACCATAGAGGAGGCACAGCTCACCGTAGTGGTGCCAGAGTGCTACAGTTCATTGTAGTTGTGAAACAATTCACGATAGTCGTGCTACAGTGCTACAATTTACTGAAGTGGTGATTTAGTTCTGGTTGTAGTCTTTTGGTGCTACAGTGATACCTTTCACCCTAGTGGTGATACATTTCAATGTACTGCTGATACAGTGCTACAGTTAACTGTAGTGGTGACAAAGTGTTACAGTTAACCGTAGCGGTGTTACCGTAGGTGGGGCTACAGTTCCACAGTTCCCCATAGTCGTTTTACAATGCTACAGTTCACTGTAGTGGTGCTACAGTTCACCATTGTGGTTCTACAGTGCTACAGTTCACCATAATGGTGCTATAGTTCACCATTGTGGTTCTACAATGCTACAGTTCACCATAACGGTGCTACACTTCACCCTAGTGGTTCTACACTGCTATAGTTCACCATAATGGTGCAGTTCACCGTCATAACTGTAATTTAGCAAAAGTGTTACAGTTCACCGTAGTTATACAACAATTCACGATATTGGTGCTACAGTGCTACACTTCAGAATAGTGCTACAGTTCACTGAAGTCGTGATTTAGTTCACCGTCATGGTCTTTCCATGGTAAAGTGCTACAGTTAGTTGTGCAACAGTTCACTGTAGTGGTGACACAGTGCTACAGGTAACCGTTGGGGTGGTACAGTGGTACAGTTCTCAGTAGTGATACCACAGTTCATTGTGGTGATCTTACAGTGCTACAGTTCACTGAAGTGTTGATATAGTTCACCGTAGCTGTGCTACAGCGCTACAGTTCACCTTGGTGGTGATACAGTGCTGCAGTTCAATGAAGTGGTGATTTAGTTCATTGTAGTGGTCCTACTGTGCTACAGTTAAACATAGTGGTGCTACAGTTTCATTTCACCATAGTGGTGATTCAGTTCGATGTAGTGGTGATACAGTAGTACATTTAAGCGTAGTGGTGATACAGTTCACCGTAGTGGTACTACATCATGGTGCTACAGTTCACTATAGTGGTGCTACAGTACATTGTAGTTTTTGTACAGTTTACTGTAGTGGTTCCATGGCTCACCGAGTTGTGCTACAGTGCTGCCGTCCACCCTAATTGTGCTACAGTGATACAATTCACTGGGGTGGTACTACAGCTCACCATAGTTTTGCTACAGTAGGAGCAGCCATATTTACTAGACTGGATGAAGTTCCTCTTTAAAGTTCACATTGTCTTAGCCCTGCCCCATAGCCATTTAGGCTGAAGTGCATATTGAAGTTTAACAGTGAACTGGGGGTAGATGAACTGTTGGGCACTTTGACTAAACCAAAGAGAGTGCCTTTGATTATCTACTCATGTTTAGCAATCAGAGCTGCACTCAGCAATGGAAGAGAAGTTCTTTTATCAATTTTGATGCAAGTTATTAAATTGATGCTTTAGAAAAGACAGTGTACTCATTTTCTGCTATAATAGATTTTTTCCCATCTGTAATCGGATTATACACTTAAAGAAAGCAGTAAACACTTGAAGTTTAAACCATTTTAGGAAAATGACAATTGAAAAAAATGTGCAGTGTGCAGCACCCAAGGAATATGATAATGCTGATCATAAAACAACACAGACATAGCACAGCACAGACATGCAAGCCTTATTTGGTTACATTGACAATATTCAAAGGTGTTGATAACCTTGATTCAGATGTTTGAAATGTCCTGAAGAGAATTATTTAACTTGTGTTTAAAAAGCACGGTTTTTGTGGAGATGGATGTGATCAGATAGCTATAATGTATATATGTGTGTTCCTCTCCAGTTCTTTGGCTCTTACACCAACAACACACTGTTTGAGACAGATGACAAGTACCGTCATCTGGGCTTCCAGATCGAGGACCTGGGCTGCTGCAGAGTGATCCGACACACTGTGTGGGGGACAAATGTTTTTGTGGGGACAATATTTACAGACGCACCACCCAGCAGCTTTATAATGAAGAAGCTGCAGGGCAGCTGAACACAGGCTCAGGGACATTTGGCTGCCATTAAAACTGTGTAAAAACCTGTCTGGACTGTTTGATGATGGTATTTATTTTTTCATAGTTCTTTAAGAACATAATTAACTGACTCCTCAGTGTTTTTACCTTTGTAGCATGTATGTATAAATATTACTGATATAGATTTATATTTATAGATTCAAATCTCACAGGCTGAAATCCTAGTGTTTCTTGACTAAACTACAAATGTATCTTTAACTGTTACCTTTTAGATTCAAATCCCTCTCAGCAACACTCACCCTCTTTCTAACTAGTTATCTGATTGTTCTGGCTGAACTGTCATCAGATTTTTTTCATGGAAGGGTTAGGTTATATTTTCACTGAGACTATGCCCTGAAAATGTAATACTAATATGAGTAGGGGGAACCTAAACATACAGTATATTCTATCTGTACTCCACCAGCTTAAAATGGACATTGTTGGAAACAACAGGAATCAGAACTAAAGCAGAAGGGTTGAAGTGGAGACAACAGGTGGATGGCCAGCAATAACGTGCAGCTAAAGTGCTTCTTGAATCTGGACAGGCATTTAAACCAAACCCGGAATCCCTGTAGAGGAGCTTCAGGAAGGTTAATCTCGCTGTGAATCAGTAAAGGAAGTCTCAAATACCATGGAAACCCAGTGTATTAGTATGTCAGATGTGGCTGGCCACAGAGTACTGGTTACAGTTCTGTCTGGGGACTGGGTGACAAAGGTTTGAATCTCATATAGAGCATCTCTTCAGAACATTGAACTAAGGTTTTGACTGAAATCCCAACAGCAGCTGTCAGCTACAAGGGGGCCGTTGAGATCTTTTGGCTTTGCTTTTGGTAATACATCCATGGACATAATACATCCCTGCCCTGTACAGCAAAACCTGGTGACTGTTCTGCCTTTTGTAACCCAACTCAGTCATGCTCTGTAAAACAACACATTCACGTCTCTGTGGTGGTTCTCCATAGGCTCTGCCACCATCCCCTACTTTACTTGGATTCGGCTCCAAACTAATTGACACAATTTCAAAGAAGTCGTCAGTTTCACTACATTGTGTTAAAACGGAAGACCAAAAAGCCAAGTGTAAACTTTTCAAACAGAAGTATGGATATCACAGCCCAACATTATCAAAAAATGCTAGGCCAACTTGTTTGTGTTAGGATGCTCCTTCAACTTTCGTGTTTAACACTTGAGGCTTTGAGTGTATATTCCTCAATAGGAACAAAGTCTGTTGTTATATTTCAGTATAAAATAATCAAGTTAAAATGATGTGAATTTTATGCTCTAAATTCTTGCTTTTTATGTTTATTTGTAATTCATTTAGGCTAATAAGGCTACCAAGCAGAGCGCACTCAGTGCACGTGTGAATGATTTAATTAATTAGAGATAAGATGCAGATTTTTTTTCCCCCACAACCAACTGATTGGTTGAAGAGTAGGTGCGGTTTCAGTCGACCACGATTTTCTTTGGTTCGCTACCCTAATAATAATTGACATAAACTAAATGACACATATTTCACACAGCATGGAAAAGTTTTGTGTAGTGTCTTTGTCAATGCTCACAAGCTGTGAAAAGATCAAATTAAAGTTTGTCACATCACCTGTACCACCTGCTGCTTTTTGATTATCAGCTGCTGCTATGTATGGCCTGCCCTTGCTGCTACTTACTAAATAGCAAACTGGCACAGCCAAATGGATTGCAGCTGTATGTAGTTAGAACACCCCTCATTTTCACCACAGTTACCATTAGGAGACAAACAGTGGGTTTTGATTAAAGTTTTGCAGACTCTCTGGACCAACTAAGTGTCCTTATCATCTTTTATAGTAAACTCTTACGACATCCTGAGGACTTTCCAGATAAACTTCTCACCCTACAATAAAGGTGCCAAAAAGTAAAATTCGCCAAACTTGGCACTAACATCTTCGACCTGGAGAAACTGATGTTTTGATCTGATGAAGAAATTACTGACAGGACATGAACTCTCTTTCAGACCTTTTGGAGTCAACATAGATAATTTCATGAGGACAAGACAAGATATAAATGTCTTGGCAACACAACACAAAAGACTGCATTCAATATTCAAAATTATGTTTCCCAAATAACAATCAGAATCAAACACATAATTGATCAGCAGTCTTTTACTCTCCCTCCCTCTCTTTCTCCCTTTTTCTGTCTCTGCACTACACACATGCACACACACACCTAGAGCTGTCTCTAAAGAGAGCCTCAACAGACTGGCAATAATTGCCAGAAACATACCAGGATAACATCCTACTGAGTTTCTCTTTTTTCAAGTACAAGTCTGAAATCAAAGTGAATCTGTTGTTCCACTATTTACTAATCTAGTCAATATTATGAAAATTAGTTCAACAACTGTGTTTCCATGATCTTTGATGGCGTTTCTTAGGTAGGTACTAAACTACTAAACTAAGTGAACTTTTTTATTTCCTATTTTTGTACTAGTATTTTGAAAATTTTGTTGCCCAGACAGTGAAATGACTTTCAAGACTATTTAAAGAGTCTAGTTATGGAAAGTGAAACTAACATACTTCATCCGACAGCAACTTCAATAGAATAACGAACCAGCAGAGAAACTGCATCTTCCAGAACTTCAGCCTGCTTGAAGAGCCCTTCTCAGCGTAAACAGCTTTTCCATCAGCTGTAACAAAGTCATCAGATGGGCAGCCCGGATTCATTCTCATAGTGTTCCAGTCCCTGATAATACTAATTTACACACTTTATTTCACTCTTGCCAAACTACATCCTGAGTTTATTTTATCATTCAATGATCAATTTTGTTCATCTGTTTAATTCTAACCTCATTACTCTGTTAATTACTACTGTAAGTCAAGGCAGACGGCCGTCCACCAAGAACCGGGTTCGGTCTAGACCTGCTCCATATGAAAAGTGCCCTGAGATAATCTCTGTTATGATTTTGCACTATATAAATAAAGAATTCAGTTGCTTATAGACATTTAGTTACAATAAATATCCTTATTTATTATTAATTTGATTAATTAATTTCCTGCAAAAGCAGGTGGTGCCCTATACATGGGAAAATTTAAATCTAAAATGTGGTCTTGTGCTACACGTATGTAACTGCTGAGTCTTGCTAAAACTGTTCAAGTGATATTTAGTCTGGACTCCTTTGTCACTGTGACATCAACAGCTCAGCTAATGTCTCCCTTCTTCCCTTCTACTCGTGCTTTATCAGTAAAGCCTTCTTTGTCTTCCCACGGAATCAAATAACATTTACAGTACCATTTCTCTGTATGAATCAGGTCCCAGAAAACACTGGCTTGTTCTTACTGGTAGTTAAATGTAGGTACAGTGGAGGAAAAGACTATGGTGAACAAGAGAGAGACAACTAGGTATTTTAGAGGAAAGGAGAAATAAATGATAAAATACTGGGTATCTACAGGAAACAGTACAGGGCAAATAAACCGAAGTTTGGGGAACATAGTGTCGACAACACTGATATTATGCTGAACCTATAAAGTAATTATGGTTGAACATATTTAACAGTTATGATATGATCTATTTCAGTTCACGTTTAATGATAAATCCTACATATACTCAAAGTTTGTCACAGAGTTCTACAAGGTTCTGTGCTGGGACCAATTCTATTCACCTTATATATGCTTCCTTTAGGCAATATTATTAGGAAACACTCCATAAACTTTCATTGTTTTGCAGATACCCAATTTTACTTGTCAGTGAAGCCAGATTAAACGTATCAGTTGGCTAAACTTCAAGCATGCCTTAAGGACATGAAGCCAGCAACTTTCTGCTATTAAACTCAGCAAAACTAATGTTATTGTGCTTGGCCCCCAGCAACTCAGAAACACATTTTCTAATGATATAGTTACTTTAGATGGCATTGCTGTGGCCTCCAGCACCACTGTTAAGAATCTCGGATTTATCTTTGATCAAGATATGTCCTTTAACTCCAACATAAAACAAACTTCAAGGACTGCTTTTTTTCACCTATGTAACATTGCAAAAATCAGGCACATCCTGTTTCAAAAAGATGCTGGATGCTTGGCTAGATTATTGTTATTCCTTATTATCAGGCCTCCCCAACAAATCTCTAACTGATCCAGAATGCTGTAGCACGAGTACTGACAGGAACTACTCACTGATACCCCTTTTCCACCGAGGGAGTTCGAGGGCCGGCTCGAAGCTGGTGCCTAATCATGAACCAGGTCTTTGTGTTTGATTGCCAAACAACCGGCTCTTGGCCAGGAAAAATGGTTAGAGACCAGCACCAATACTTTGCTGGTATTGAACCAAGAACCACTTACTCAGCGTTTCCCCTACCATTGCCTTGGAGGGGTGGCCCATCCCCCAAACGGGACCCTCGCCCCACCAAGAAACCGAAAAAAAAAAGATAAAAAATTTAAAAAACAAAATATTTAATTGATGTAATTAACCTAATTTATGTGTACTCCTTTCATTTCAGCTCAGTGTGAGAATCTCTAATGTGTTTTGCTGCCATTTATGGTCACGTTTCTCTCCTCTCCTCTGCTTTCTGTTTCACTTTGTGTGTGTCTTTGCGCCTCTAAACACACATGGAGCGGAGCAGAGGAGAGACAGGTTGACAACTCGTTACGTTAATTGTAACAAAAGTTTTTCTCCAGCCCACAGATAACACTAGGTTTGTGTTGGTGGACAGGGGGTATGAGCCAACAGACCCTGGAACTGGCTCTCCTAACTCTATTATTAATTTATTTCTCCATTGTTGTCTCATGTTAGTTTTTCATTTTGATTAGTCCTCAATCTTTCATTTTAGAGGGATTGTTTCATTTAAGGCTGCAAAATCAGAGCATGAAAGCTGACTCTGATAGTGCTAACCTTGCTATATTCTCCTGATGTATCAATTAGCAGTTTGAAGTGATTGCGTCTTTTGAGTGAAGTCAATGGAAAATGACATGATTTATGCAGTTGTATGACATAATTTAACATGCTGGATTAACATGATTACTTCATGTACTTTAGTCTCTTTTATCCTGGAGTACTTCCAAAATAAGTTGGGGGAAGGGGAGAAATCTGATTACTGACCTGTTGCATGTATACATGGATTTACAGTAACCAGTGCATGAACTGTGTTGTCACATAACCTGATATACTAATTTTCTCTGAGGAGATTGATTTATTGTGTGTATGTGAAGTAAATGGATGTGACATTTAATAATTTATGAAGCCACTTTCCAGATGTCCGCAGACCCCTTCTTCTCTGAGGTGAACCCTGCTCATAAGTGGAGCTTACACACCAGTTTAGAGAAACACATTTAACAGCCTACCCTCCTGTCCAACTGTTTTCGTGGGTCATATGACTCAAGAGTTTTTAAAAAAGTGAACAAATTGAGAGGTTGAGAAATGTATTTAATAAACTAAAAAGAAAAAAGAAAGCTATACATGAAACATTTACTGTCTAAATTAAAAAGTCAGAATCAAACCATTTATTAAAACATGATGGGGGTTCAGAGGAACACATTTTCAAAATTCACACTTACACTGAAAAGTGTTTCTTGATTTTGTTGTGACATTTCTTGTTGTGTGTTTGCAGGTACAGAATTTTCAATTTTCACATTTATTTTTTCTATAGAATCACCATCAAATTCTAAATATTGCCAGAATGTCACAGATAAATGACAAGTACTAAAACTAGTCTACATGTGAAATGAATTTAACAGGTACCAGATAAAGTCAGAGGACTGCTTGATTGCATGAATAACTTGCAACTGGATGTAGGCAGTCCTCGCAACCGGACGTGAGGTAAGCAGTCTGGTTTCTAGGAATGAGCACAAGGAACACTGAGCTCCAGCAAACTTTTGATCAAATCAACTGATCAATTATGGTAAAGACTTGAAGACAAGGAAATACTGAAAAAGGATAAAAGTTTTTAATGGCACAGAGAAAACTGATGAAGGAATGGAATGATAAGGACAGTCCAGTTGACTCAACTGACTCACCTGAGAAATTTACAGGAACAACAGACAAAGAAGGCGCAAAAGATGAAAAACGTGAGATGTGAATTTTGAATTGCGTGAAATGTTAATTCTAATTTGCTCGATAATGAGAGAGGAAATAAACACTGCGATCAATAAGCTACAGCCTCAATTTAAAAAAATGAAAGCAGACTTGAACGAATGCAATAAAAAACTTATTTTAACTTATTACTCCAAAAGGAGAACAACTCAGTGTCAGTCAGGACAAGACAAGGAGAATTTGGACAAGGAAACTATTTTAAAAATAGCGAAGAAGGAGGGAGTGATGAACTTTGGAAGAATGACGGTGGGGATCTTCCCAGATCTGACATCAGAGATGGCTAGAAGGAGAGCCCAATTCAAAGATGTCAGAGCAAAATTACGTGAAGCTGGGATTAAACATGGGATAGTCCATCCAGCCACACTCATCGTCACTTTTAATGGAGACACTAAATACGTGCAGTATCATAAGACTGCAGAGATTTATTTCAGCAAGGTGATCAAAATTCCACTCTACCAGTGTGATCAAGTGAAAAATTAAGGGACTGCTGATATCAAGAAAAAGAAGACATCAAGAAAAATGACTATTAACTGAACGGAACCAGTTCTGGGATAAAGTGTGGATTTATTATTTAGATTGAATTATGAATTAGCCTACTTTATTTGTTTTGTTGCAGTGATTTTATTTATTTTAATTTTGTTGTGCATTTGGATATATTATAAGTATTTCAATAAGAATAGGCTATAATCTCTAGGTGAGACCTAATGTCTTGACTAAAGGAGACAAATTTCTGTTTGTGTTTGTTCTTGAAAGTTAATTATTGAATTAGACAGGTCAATAAATAGGAGATAATGTATATACATATGTTGAAATTATATTTAAAATAAGTGATTTCACATGAATAATATAAAGTATAACACATGGTGTTGGTAATAAAATTAATGCTTTTTGTTATGGAGGACTAATCAGGACCTAAATAATTAATAAAATGAATAACTGATTGGGAAACGATACAGGAGGTCAGTTTACTCAGGCTTGCAACATGGATGTTTGGTGTTTGCATGTGTATGTCTTAAATGATAATGATAAATGTTGTCTTAGTGTTGGCTTCAATGTTGATTGGTTATTAGATGAAGAGCAAAGTAGATATTATAAATTCATTAAGTGTTATTAAGTATTCTAAACAACCTAAGAAGGGACAAAAGATAGCCCACATAAACATTTGTAGCATTAGGAATAATTTAACTGAAATCACAAAAATATTACCTTCAGGCAATTTACATATGTTAGCAATATCAGAAAAACATCTTGATTCAACATTTGAGGATGCGTAACTAATGATTCAAGCATACAACATTTTTAGAAGAGATAGGAATGCTTTTGGGGGTGGAGTTGTTTTTTATATTCAGAATCACATACCGGTAAAAATTAACAGCATGCCAAAAGTAGATAGAAAATCTAATCATGAAAGGTAAAAATCATCATTTTAAATTTGAAAAGAGTAAGTACCTTACCTATGTAAGGTAAAAAAAAAAAAAAAAAAAAACATGCTAAAAACTTTTAGGTGTTGATGTCCTTGACAGGAAACTCCTTAAAAGGGTTGCTGATTTATTTGTTCCTGTAATTTGCCATAATATAAACCAGAGTTTTATTGGAAGGTTTTTTCCACAAGAATGGAAAACTGACAAAATAATACCACCGCCGGAAAATGTGAAATTACCATTTTCTTGATCTGATATTCATCCAATAAGTTTATTACCTGTTAAAATTATGGAAAGAATAGTGTGTGAACAAATTATATGCTATTTTTCTATTAATAATTTAACCACAACATGCATACAGAGAAGGAAATTCAAAAGCTACTGCTCTGACTCAAATGACTGATGATTGGCTGAGAGAAATTGAAGAGAAGAAAATAGTGGGTGCTGTCCTAATTGATTCAACAGCAGCATTTGATATTATTGATCATGAATTATTATGGGAAAAGCTTGAATGTTATGGTTTTGCCCAGTCGGAATTTTCATAGATGGAGAGTTAATTAACTAACAGGACACAAATCGTTTATTTTAACGGGAGCTATACAGATGTCAAAACTGTAAGATGTGGAGTGCCCCAAGGAACCTGTCTTGGGCCATTGCTGTACAACAGAGTTGAGGTCAGTGGTTGAATTGATTAGGAAAAATAAATTGGTCCTCAGTGTTTCCAATACAAATAGCATTGTCTTTGGTTCAAACCATTCTCTTCGTGTAAAACCAAATTTATATCTTTGCATAAAACGATGAATGTATTAACCAAGTCCAGGAGTCCTGGAAATTAATTTAGATAGAAGTTATCATGGTCAAAACAGATATAAAGAAGATGGTTGCTAAGATGGGAATTGTTATTTCTGTTATTAAAAGATGTGCAAAATTTTTGACATGAAACAGAACTAAACAGGTGATTCAGGCTTTAATATTGTCCCATCTAGACTATTGTCCAGCAGTATGGTCTAAAGCTACAAGTGATTAGACAAAGAAATTACAAATGGTACAAAATAGAGTAGTGAATCTAGCTCTCCGCTGTAAATACAGAGTGAATGTTGTTGTAGTGAATAATTGTCTAACTTGGTTATATGCTAAAAACAGATTTTTTTATTCATTACTTGTATTTTTCAGAAATATCTCTGTTACAAAGACGTTTATATTGTATAAGAATCTATCTTTCAGTTTAGATAAACATGACTACTCCAAAAGACATGCTATAGGAGGAAATTTTACATTACTGAAAGCAAGGACAAATTGGCAATCAAGCCTACTATCATATACTGATCTATGTGTGAATGGAATTTACTTCTGAGACATATCGCACAAGAAAACAGTAAAATTTGATTTAAATTTTTAGTAAAACAGCTTCTTTTCACTGGAGAAATTGAATAGATGTAGAAGCTAAGTTTTGAATAAAATATACATTTGAATTTGATCATGTTGATATGTTGTGGCTGTGGAGGGTCTGTCTAGGTTGTGGACCAGGAATACTGGAGTGAAACAGACTATTTTCATGTATTTTGATAATTGTACTAGAGTACTAGAGTGAAAAGGAGCATAGTGTGAGTTGTAATGTGTTGGGATAAATGCAATGAAATTGACTATTTTCATATATTTTGATTTTGTTTTGAATACCAGTGTGATACAGACTGTTTTATAATTTGAAAGGTGTTGGGACACTGACATGAGACAGCTATTTCATATATTCTGATTATTGAATTGTAGGAGTTGAAAAGGAAAAGATGGACTCTTTTAAACTGGTCAGCAATGAGTCTCTACCTAAATCCCATTGAAAACCTTTGGAGAAAGCTGAAATCTGCTATTGCAAAACGGACTCCTTCAAACTTAAAGGAACTTGAATGCATGGCATGGAAGAGGTGCAAGAAGCTTCTAAATTGTTCCATGAAACATTTAGAAGCTGTCATTGTTGGCAATGGTTCTGCAACCAAATATTAGTGGAGGGTGCCAATAATTGTGCCTGGGGTACATTTTGTGTTTTTATATTTCACTATTATGCAAGTTTTGTTTTTTATTTTCTTTTGTTCAGTAACCTGTTTTGATTAGGAAATTTGATTAAAATATATTAATTTAAAAAAAATGCTAATTAGTATTAATTTATTGAAGATATTCTTAATTCAGGAGTGCCAGTAATTTTAACCAGGACTGTATATGTAATGTTTGCATCATCAATACATAAAGTCTGTTCTTCGGAGCCCAGGAAGAGTAGCTGCTGCAATGCTGTAGATAATTGGGATTTCAAAAAAATAAACTAAACTTGACTCTGTGCAGCAATTTTGTTGAAATTTAGAAGAAGACGCCAATATTCATGATTGTCTCTGCACTATAGATGTGAAAATCCTACTCCCAGCACCTCACAGTGTACATTCCTAAATAAACTGTCTAGTCTCTCAAGATGGTGCCAGAGCAAGAGAGTGGCAGAGCTTTTCACGTTCCTATCAATACATTAGGCAGCTGTCTGCCAACCACAAATGATATCATGATACAGTAATGCATTAATGACCGCTAATGTTGATTGTATATAATCGCAGAAATATATATATCTCCCACTCACTATTAGATCGCTGAACAACAGTATCACATAAGGATAAGATTGGTTGGAGTGCAGTGACAGTGCAGGTGACGTGTGTCAGGGTATGAACACGCGTGTGTTGGTGGTAAGTACTGGAAGCCACATTACTGTGTTCTCACTGCATAATCTCCTGGCTGACTATGCTGCGAGCCCTTCTCTGTCACATGTCCACATCTAGTAATCCTGTTAGACCTTACCACCTGGAATTCAATTAAATTCCTCCCAGATCAGCCCTGAGGTTTGTAATGAGCCTCACTTCATTGTCTTGTGCTGACAAAAGCACAAACAGGCTGCAGACTGGGGCCATGCAGGTTGGGGGAGGAGGGCATTCAACGCAAAAGCAATGTTGACCTTCCATATAATGTCAGGTTGTTATAATCACTTTTGAGTTGAATTATTGTCACAGTATATAAGTCATAACAGTCATCAGCCGTCGTTGTGTGTGCACATTGTTGATTGGTTTGTGACTGGCCAATGCTGTAGAAGCTTGATTTAGTTGAACTGTTGCACATTCAGTATTAAATTAATAAGATATTGCTTAAGCTTAGTGTAACCTGATTTACTACATTTGAGTCGAGCTGGTAGTTACTAAAAAACGAAGAAGGACTTAACACACACAAGTTTAATAGCTGGTGTAACCCAATCCTGGCATGTGTGAATAGTAGGACTCGACTCATACATTTGGTGCATACCATTTAGCAACCCTCCATATCTTCCTCAGTACATGCCAGGATTTTCCCTACCATTATAAGATTTTCAGCTTTTTTGCACAGCGCCTAAACCCAATGAACAGAAAAAATTATGCTGAGAGTTCTCTATTGCTCTGTAGACAAAGAATACCGTATTGGCGCTAATACAAAAAGCGCCAATACGCCAATTCTGAAACTCATGTTTTAAAAAGTGAGGGTTGTCCTATGTTTCAGGACTAGACCATTGCATGTCCATGAATTAAATATGTATATAATAGATATTCTTTTTGAATGGAGAAAGTGGAGAGAGAGTAAGCCTCTCAGAGTTAATCAGCCTTAAATTGTTTGGGTTTTTCTAGTTTAACCTGCAGGTGTTAAACTCTTGTGTAATATATTCTGCTGCCACAGAGGAAATTAATTC
The DNA here is from genome assembly GCF_016859285.1 of Xiphias gladius. Classification (NCBI taxonomy): domain Eukaryota; kingdom Metazoa; phylum Chordata; class Actinopteri; order Istiophoriformes; family Xiphiidae; genus Xiphias; species Xiphias gladius. Next base: position 80,519 of record NC_053415.1, on the reverse strand, counting down.
ATGACGAGTGAAAACGAGTTCTTAGTGTCTCCCAATGTCTTTACTGCAGAAATAAACCAGGGAGAAAATCTATCAGCCAAGATTACGTCTGCCACAGATGATGAGCTCAAAAAAACAGTATGAAGAATGTTAACTATCAGAGAAAATAATTATAGGAGAGGAATGAAAGTGAGACATGAATCGACTTGCTATAGTAACTCAGCCAGCTGACTAGTGGCCACCGAGAAAGTGAGCAGTCTACAGACATCCAAATGAACAAAAGTTTCAGTAATTGGCCATACACTTTTACATTGTCAGATGGCTATGGCAGGATGAGAAAATTGCAGTTCAAATAGATTCAATATAAGTTTTGTTTTTCCAATGATATTTTGTATGGCACACAATGAGATCACTCACAAAAATGTGGGGTTACTTCAGGACATAATGCTCACTTCATCAATGAGCAGATTTTTTTTTCACTTTTCTTCTTTCCAATGTCTTGAGTACAGTAACTCAACAACTTAGGTTGTGGTTTTTCACAGTAGAAAAACAACAACCTAAGTTGTGTTTCTATACAGTGACATGAAAAGGTTTTGGCACTCCTGGTCAAAATTTCTTACTGGAATAGTTAAGTGAGTAGAAGATGAAGTGATCTCCAAAAGGCATACATTTAAAGATGAAACATTTTTTTCTACATTTTAAGCTAGATGAGTGTATTATTTTTGTTTTATACAATGTTAGAGTGAAAAAAAGGAAAGGAGCACCATACAAAAGTTTGTGCACCCCAAGAGTGGTGGTGCACTTTTCTACTGTGCAGTAACACCTGCACAAATATGACCTTCATGGAAGAGTCATCAAAAGAACACCTTTCCTGCATCCTAACCACCAAATTTAGTGTCAGAAGTTTGCAAAGGAAATTCTAAACAAGCCTGATGCATTTTGGAAACAAATCCCTCGGACTGATGAATTTAAAATAGATCTTTGTGGCTGCAATGAGCAAAGGTGTGTTTGGAGAAAAAAGGTGAAATGAAAATAACACCTCTCCAATTGTTAAGCACAGGGTCGGATGGATCATGCTCTGGGCTTGTGTTGCCGCCAGTGTCATGGGGAACATTTCAATGGTAGAGGGAAGAATGTATTTAATAAAGTCAGCAAATTCTGGGTGCAAACATCAAACTGTCTGTACAAAAGCTGAAAATGAAAAGAGGATGGCTTTTACAACAGGATAATAATCCCTATCACGATCTGCCCCTTCATTTGTGCTTCCTGTTTTATTTTGAAATTTATTACCTTGTGTGTCTGTTGATTGTTTGGCTTCCTGCCGTAGTATGTATCCCTCATTTGTGATTGCCTTCCCCACCCCAATTAGTTTCATCTGTTCCTTATTACCCTTGCTTCCCTTCTGTATTTAGTCTTTGTGTTCCCCTCACTCTTCATCAGTTTGTCTGTATTGTTTCCTGTGTGTGTTCCTGTTTCTTCTTGCCAGCTCACCTACCCCTTGTAAGTCAGATTTATTCATTTATTAAAGCACCTTTATTGCCCCTACCTGCCTTCTTGTATGTGTCTGCACTGTCATCTTTGAACCTTGATAACCCTTACCTAACCATCATTTATGGTTAAAAAAATCAGTGGATAGCCCTCAAAAGAGCAGTGCATCCAAGAATCTCAAACTACAAGCCTTTTGCAGGAACATCACAGTACACTGTGTATGACATTCCCTTGCTCATAATCAGAGGCCCATGTAATCTCACCTGGCCTGCACCTCTGACCCTCCTCTAATCCCTTTCCCCTGACATTCTAGTGGGATAGCAGGGGAGGGGGCACAGCTGATTCCAGAAACAGGATAACACCCTCAACTTCCCTTTCTGCATGCAATCAGCCTTTAATGCTGTACAGTTTGTCTTTCCACTCCTCCAACTGCAATGGCTTAATTGTATCGCTGTTTCAGAGGTATCCAGATAGTTTCCTCCTGTGTTTTCTCTGCAGCTCTCAATGTGTGTAGCATAATTAAAATATCTGCATCAGGAGTAGGGAATAGGATATGCTACTATGCCTATAACAGAGTGGGTTCTGCTTTTACTGCAGTTCAAACACTTCATGGTCTGTAATGATCACTTCTGCTATTAAACCTGCATTCATTGTTTTTTTTTGTTTTTTTTGTTGGTTTTTTTTTGAGTGGTGTTTGTCTCCACCTGATGAATTGAAGTCCAGTTTTCCTTCTCATTTAGCTCAGCTTTTTGTCTCCACCAACTCCTGAGGGAAATATCTGGCTATTTAGCTGCTAAGTGCTCCACTATGTTCACCAGCTGGTCTCTGACTGTGTCTGCTTTTTGCTGCTGAGCAGGTAGTGGACTGTGGCTTTATCATAAACATCAGGGTGCGATTTTTACTGGGGGTGGCTGGATGTCCCTCTTACTTTCATAGTTTCACATTAATTTTCTAGGGCTTTAGTCAACCAAAGAAGATCTTGGTTGACTGAAATCGTACCTATTTTAAAAAAAATAAATCTACACGTATAGGTTTACTAAATTGACCACAATGCACTGAGTGCACTCTACCTGGTGGCCTTATTAGCCTAAATGAATTATAAATAAACATAAAAAGCAAGTATTGGAAGCATATTAAATCATTTTAACCTTATTATTTTATACTGAAATGATAACAGACTCAGAGCTGACCAGTGTTAACCTGCCCATATTCATATGATGTCTTAAAATAGAATTATACTATTGAGGAATATACACTCAAAGCCTCAGGCATTAAACACGAATTGTTGATGGAGCATCACAAATTAGCCAACTGATTTTAGATGATATGCCATGTTGGTTGTTGAGCTGTGTTTTGCTGTTATGACTGCTGACTGCAAAGTTTACACTTGACTTTTTGGTCATCTGTTTAAAAATAAAAAAATAAAAAATGCAGCCACACCAACAACTTCATCAACATGGTGTCAGTTAGTTTGGAGTCAACTCACAGTAAACGTTCATAAATGTTAAATAAGTAACCTTGCAGTCTCCATTAGGTTGGGCAAGCTTAAAATTGTGAAGATTGTTCTCTGACTGTTCAGAGGAGAGAAGATCTGAGCCAATTTAAAAAATCTGTAAGGTCAAAGCAACAAGCTTAATGAACAGTTAGTGAAGCAAAATATAAAAAAACTGTAATGAGGCAAATAAAATTATACAATTAATTAGATTATAATTAGATAATAAATTTAAAACTTTTATCAAACGATGAGTTTTTAGAAGTGATTTAAAAGATGTCACAGGTTTTCAGACAGGGAGCTCGGAGCTGAGGGGGGTGACTGCATATCATCCACATAACAATGGTACTGAATATTGTCATTAGGGTTAGTTTGTCCCAGTGGCACCATGTCTACCCAGAACAACTGGGGGTTAATCTCAACATATTGTTTAAAAGCAGACTTTCTGTTCAATCACATTATGCTACTTTAAAGTAGCCTAATTTCAGACTTTTGAATCACTGTGGTCAAAACAGACGACAAACCAGTGCTTGATAAGTGGGATAAAAAACTGAGATGTCATCCTCTACATTCCTAACAGGCCACCCTGTACACATCCATTCCGTGTCAACTAAAAATGACAAATACATTCCTCGCTGCTGATTGATTCAGGAAAAACAACAGAAGATTAACAGCAGTCTAGTCTGAAGTGAAATGAAAAGGAAGTTGTTTGTTAAATGTGATTTTCAGGGTAAGTTTTAAGAAAACTAAATGACATGACAAAATACGAAGACAAACTTGTAAAAATCAATTTTTCTTATATCAGAGCCTGTTCAATCAAATTAAATATAATATTTGATTTGAATAAGCACAAATCCTTGAAAATAGTTGTTTGTCCCCAGAACAGCTGTAATATTCCCCTCAAAGCTCCCATTGAAATTGGTTACAGAGGGCATGAAGGTACAAGCATCTCATGGATCAGGGAGCAGGTCATTGTTACATGAAAGGTCCTAAGGTCATGAAGGGAAGCTTAATCCCTTCTCTGAAAAAGGATTAGAAATTACACTTGAGGGTAGAGGGCTGAGAAAGCAGCTGGCTGTCCTGGAAAGAGGAGAATGCAAAGCTTTTTTCTGTTATTGAGGTTGTTTCCAGACCAAGACATTAGCTAAGCAGTGAGGCAGCTGGTCACACCAACACACTGTGAAACCAAATGCCTCTGTTCAGCAAAGTCCATTTCATGACCCGAAGAGTCACATGTAGCTGGATAATGTTCCCATACACCTCCAGCAGAGAGGTCTGAAAAGGAAAGGACCCTCAAAGAACCACTCAGTCATTCCAAACTGAAACATTAAACTGAGTTCTACTGAATTATACTGTGTTGTATTGTACTGTGTTTAATTATATTGTATTTTATATAGGTGTAAAATGTTTAATCTTCTAAAATTTCAAAGAAGCAGAAAGCCTCTGGCTCCTGTCACTATCCTGAATGAAAAAGTAGAAGTTGTTGGCTCTTGGGGGTCCAATTCTACAATAGACAGTGCAACTCAGACCCTGATGTGCTCTTCAAGAAAGGACTGTGTTCCCTCAACTTGCGTAAGCATCTACTGAGGATGTTTTACCAGTCTGTGGCAGCCAATGTTCTGTGATGCCAGCAGTGTCAACAAGCTGGTCAGGAAGGCCAGATCTGTGTTCAGGCTGGACCTGGAAAGACTGGTAGCAGTGGCAGGGAGGAGGATGATGATCAACATCTGTGCCATCCTACAACTGCCACACACTCTGTGATGAAACTTGGCAAATGGGTAACTCATCCAGCCACAGACTGAGGGTTGGGTTATGTATGTATACATAGTTATTCTGAATGTCCACACTGGAAGGGGGGGGGGGGGGCAGCCATCAAATATGGAGATGTCTGCCATTTATTTTCATTTCCCCCTTAAGAATATGACAGAGGTCAGCAACATCCTCCTCCAGGAAACTGTTATCTGAAAATACAGCTGCCTCTGGTGACTGAGAAGGTAAACAGTGTTCAGATGAATCACTCAGAGGTCTGCAGTCACAATAAACTGGCAATTTTATTGGCTCCATGCTCAGGCTGTAGCATCAGTGGAAAATCATTAACTATGGCAAAAAAATATGACATGAACTGCTGGTGACTTTTCCATGCAGTGAATGATTTTAGTTAACGTTCACTTTGAAAAATCATTTAACACAAAAAGTTAAGGTTTCATATCTCTACATATATATTAATGTGTATTTACATACAAGTGGCACATATTAATAACAAATGTAACACAAATTGGTGAAAAACTGGCATGCAACAGTTTCGGTTTCACGCAGAGTACTCAGAGCTTTGAGTTAAAACAAAAACCTGAACAATACTGCCTGTTACAAGAAGAAACACTTCATGACCTATTCTCAAAGAGTGATCTAAAAGTGTTGCGAGAACAAATAGGAGGTTTTTAGATGAAAATGAGCTGTTTTCTCTGAAATCGTGCTTTGCAAAAAGAAGTGAGAGAGACAGACTGAGAAGCTCTAAAGCCTCTAGCAAAATCACACTATACATGCACACGCAGCCTTTTGTCACTTGCAAGCTGTTGAGTGATAGAAGAGATGCATGTCAGAGGTGATCCAATCACAGAGAAGACGCAGTAGAAGACAATGACGGACAAAAAGGGCTCTGCTGTAGTTTTGAGTTAAAGGCGTACAACACTGAATCCATTACCTTTGCTCCATATGATAGTTTGGTGTTAATGATCTACATTCGTTTCACAGAAAAAGGCAGCTCTGTTGGCTGAACTCACAACTATGTGACAGTTACAACTATTTCCTGCACACATGTCTCATAGCATTGTGGGAAAGGCAGTGCAAACTCAAAACATATTCATCATACCTGCCTTCAGTCATGTCCTCTGAAAAGACGATGGCTCACTTTAACATTCAAACATGTAATGGAAGCTTCTCCTTAGAAAACACTCAATAACATAACATTAGCCATCATAAGTTACTGGTAATACCAGACCAAGTAAGGCTTCTTCTTGCTTTTCAGGAAGAGTGATGTATATCTTCTTTCAACAATTCCATTGTCTGGCTTTAATGTAGGCAGTGTCAAACTACTAAGAAGTTAACTCACGTGGTTAACACAGAGATGCTGACATGACTCTCAAAGATGTTCTATCACATCACAGCTACAGTTTCATAGTGATAGACTGAACCACAGTAAAAACCCTCAGCCCATAGGTGCCCCTGACATTGTAAAGGTTAAGGCAGCAAACAAGAGTTATGAGATGAGGGTGATGGTGTACCTGGAGGGAAGGTCAGGGCATCAACAGTAACAGTCATTTAATACCCAGACCTGTTCATTTATTGAGATTACTTGGTCTGGACTACTGCTGACTTCCTGGTAAACTTTGCTCAGCATTGAGCAGTGACTTTGCTTTAAACTCTGACCTTCTATCCAGACACTGTTACTCTAAGTTATCACATTGAGCTTTTAATGCCAATTGACTTTCAAATGAATAGGTGCTTTGTGGCTTTGCAGAAACAGATCTATGGAATTACAGCCTAAGATCAGATGGTCCGGGTGCCCCTAAGTCAGAGCCTTTGTATGAAGTGACTGTTATTAACAATTCTCATCAAAAAGTGACAGGGCAAAGAGTCTTTGTAAGACACAGAAAGATTAGCCTTTACATTCATGTTGGTGTGGTCAAAGTTAGAAGCCACTATTACACCTTCACAGGTAGCATTTATCCACTCAGGATTTCTGTATGATATTTATGACTATTTAGGTCATTTTTAATGGATATTATTATTCGATTGTTTCTAGTAAAAACCCTCTTTGCTTTCTAATGGTCATTCATTCATCAGGTTTGATTACAGAACTGCCAGTTGCTGTTTGATTGGTTGATCAAACATCTAGATAAATGTCACTTGTCGTTGTACCTACAATCAGTTTTTAGACATCTACTGAAAAGTGTCATGTCAAGTAAGGACGGTGAGAGATTTGGTTTACTGTCCAGCCCTAAAACAAAGCAGGAGGCGGCTCCTTTGATCGGGGACAGCAGTGATCTTGTATTTTGAAAAAGTTAAGGCTGCTGGTACAGACAGTGATCTCTATATACCAGACACGTAGGCTCTCTAATGTTCTGAACCATGCCTACTAACAGGTGGAGCACACAGGACAGTGCACAGTGCTGCCTCCAGGTTTGTCCATTGGTTTGAAAAATAATAGATCACGTCAACACAAAGTGATTTTGCAGTTAATCATGGCTTGTGTACATTAAAATATGGACATTGAAATATGACATCTGTGTATATTGTGTAGCTTGTTACAGTAAAGGAAGGTAGATATAGATGTACATAGACATGCCTTCTAATGTGTTATAGAATAAGTTGCCAGCCTGATCAAAATTACAAAAGATTCAAAGGATATTCTGGTTGTCTGGTGTATAAAAATATTTAATTTCCATTATATATTTAATACCTAAAATCTGAGTCTGTGCATTGACTCTATTGTTTTAGCATTTTTTCACGTTTGTGTTCCATGTTAAAACATGATAGCAGATGCTGTCTGTTGTGTGTTTGCCTGACAAAGGCTACTGCACAAACAACTCCCAGTGAAATAACACTGGAATTTCTACTCGTTTTGATTAAGTCTCTCCTAAACAGTGTTTCCCACCACACGATACAATAGAACTCATCAAGAGAAGAAACTGAAGTGGGATTATTTGTTAGTTAATCATTAACTTGATGTTTTGAATTGTTTTGTTCTCATGAGTGGATTTTTGTCACAAGTCTTTGATCTGACCTCTGTAACTGTGAGTCATGAACCACAAGGTTTCACATCCAACTCTGTCCCCTACGGCTAACATATCATATACTCACTTTTCTCAAAATAACAACTGATATAAAAATAAATAATGTATGTAGATGCATTCAATGACATACAATATGGACTACGTACTCATACATGCAACATCACATCCTAAATATTTTAACAAGACACAGTCTCTTTACTTGCAAGGACAATGACCAGTCTGTTATCAGTCTTATAGCAGTATTGATGTTTTTGGCCTGTAGGAAATAGAAGAAATCCAAAACAACCTGAAAGACACACTTCATATATTATTGCCTTGCAGAGTTGTCTTACATTTACACATCCAGCAAACATGGAGAAACATGATCATCCTGCTGAAGTTGTGCCAAAACAGTTCAGTGAGTTTATCAGAGCTTTTTGCTAAAATAGCTGCCTGCTGTTGCTGGAAAATTATGCTGATGAGATAAGCAGAATGCTGTGAATGAATCACACACAATGTACAATAAAACCAAAACTATGAGATAAGAGAGGCAAAAAAGCATTGTAGAATTGAGGGGAACTCCAGAGATGGAGGATGAATCTCATCACAATGAGCCTTTTATTAGAGCAACTTTAATATTGCATTAGCTGTTGCCTGATCAGCCACACAATACGTTTACCTGTATACTTCCAGCACTTTAAATCCAGCCTATTAATACGTTGGTTCTGGTTATATGGGAAGTGAATGTATTGAGGAAGATGCCAGACAAAACAAGATGCTCTCAAGTTCTTACAAGATTGATTAGTTATCTTAAAACTATTGTTTCCTCCTAGATTAATATTAATGAATATTTTCTTCAGCAAGCTTTGTACTTTTGTGTGACAACGGGCACATCAGTGTTTACAACTGTTGCCCTGCTGGCTGGCCTACTGTATAGCAACATAATGTATAATGGGAAAATTAAACAAAAATTATTCTAAATCAGACCAGACCAAAACAATTATTCTTTATGTGATAACTATGGCAGCTTCCAAATTCTCGATGCATGTAAAACCCTTTTTTTTTGGTGAAATTTATTCATTTATTCATTCATTTATTTTCTGTAAAATTTAGACTTGGATTCAAGCTGTAAATGGACTGAACAGAGTGATAAGACATTATAAAGTTAGGAATAATGCCATGTTTTAAGCGTGAATGCATTATGCTGTAGTAATTACTCATTCTTTTAAGAATTTATTTTGTATACTGTACGTGATAATGTACTAAGTTTAAGTGTGGTTCCATGTCAAGTATGTTTTGAAGCTCAAAGGAAGAGAAACTGCCCCAGCAGCCTATGTCAGAGCACAGTTCAAACAGAAGTCATGTGGTCCACTGACAGGTTCGTTTCACCTTTCAGTACTCCTTGATGGACTTGATTGTGTCTTCACTTTTCAAACACCACCCGAGATAATAAAGGAAGTGATGATGACTGATAAAGTCAGTTTGTGGCTTTGTGACAGTCCAACATCGCTGCTGAGAGGTGAGGTGGTGGTAAAGATGGCATCTGTTTCATTCCATGGTACCGGCAAGTTACAGATGTTCCCCTCACAGCACGATGTGCACACCTGGACAGAAGACATAAACAATTTTAAATTCCAAAACACATTACTAATATTATAAAATAGCATTTAAGTTATGCTGCTTGCGTCCGAACTACAGTTTGTAGCATCTGACTAAGGTATGCCCTTTTATTAGGGACTCTATCAAAATAACTGGGATTGTGCTTGTATAAAATTCCCTGCTGGAGAATAAGTGACGTCACAGCATGCAACTCCCATTCTGCCTCAGAGACTTTGTGTGCGTGCATGCAACTCCTTCGGTTATAGACTTTACTGTGTGAATAGTTACCTCCCCTCACTCTCAATAAATAACACCTAATGTTTTGTCTTCATTGCACTATAATACTGATTGTCAGTCCTGCAGTGCTCAGAAGTTTATGTGGTAAATAGCATTCATATAACTGATTATTATTTCGAGTTGCAGATATCACAAACCACATATTCAATATACCTGTCATTACATTGTACCAGCTGAGATTGCCAACCCCTTTACGCTTGGAAATAAATACTTCATCGGAAGGAGAGAAGTTGCTGCATTTTCTCTAACTGGAAAATTAGGCCAGTCGTTCACTACCAGACTCTAGTCACCCAAGCTGTTGTGTACAAGTTGTCTTTCCAGCCGGATGGTTGTCACCTAAACTATGGCTACTTCCGAAGACTTTAATGATGGACATCCTACAGCAGGTCCCGGGCCAAGCCGAATGCATCGAGTCCCACAGCATATGGAGGACCATCCATTTAAACACCATGCTACAATCAGAGCAACAGAAGATTGGGCTTCAGAAAGGACAGAGATGTTATTGCAGAGGGAGAGCATCCATGCTATTCTACAATCCTCAGGCATGGAGGAGGAGATATGGGAACGTATTGAAGCCTGTCTTAATGATTTAACTAGACAAATGAAAGAACTGCAAACAGCTACTGACGTGCTAAAAGTATGTCTTACCGTCAGCATCATTTATATGACCTATAATATCCTCCTTGATGTTTATGCCTCCATTATATTCCTGACCGAGGATTGATGAAGCTTTGAAGGTCTTCTCTTATAGACAATCTGATTACCGATGGAGAATATTGTCAGCAACGGCATATGGACAGTCCCTGTGAGTAGCAACCAGGTCAGCCCATCAGGTCAGCCTCCCTGCATGGAGCAGGGATATCAGCTACCTTCAGCAAAGCCTATCATGCTACCCAGAATAACCACTTGCCTTGCACCTCAGCAAGCCCATCTTATGCTCCATCCAGTCCAGCCTGCATCTCAGCCAGCCCAGCCTGTGCCTCAGCCTGTCCATCCTGCGCCTCAGCCGGCCCAGGCCACACTGCAGCCTGTTTAGTAAGCATCACAACAGCTGAGCTTCGCTCAGTATGCTCATCAGGCGTCTGTTCAAACTGGGCCACCACCAGAATTTGCAGCTGCCCCATTCAGCCATCCTGGGTTGAGACTAGATTTGCCCTCTGTTTCTACTCAACAGCCGCATACATGGCTTGGAGCAGTTTATTCAGCACCACACACTGGATAGTTCTCTATGGCTCAACAACCACTATACCACCCTGGGCCTGCACAATATGCACCTATGTACCCTCAATCTTTGGTCTAAGGATTCAGCATCCCCTCAAAAAGTCCTGCAACGTTCAACATGATGGAAATGGCCATCACTGCTTCATATGGCAATCCAAAGCCCAAACTGCCTGTATAGGCAGCTTTGGAATGGAGAGTGACTTTAAAATGTTGAAAGGGGGCCTAGGTAGCTTACTTGGTCCACTTAAGTACTTAACTCAGGACTGTAAATATCAAATACTGATTGAACGCCTTAAGTTGCCTAGTGCCTATCACTTGGCGAAGAGATATGTTAACAACCCCATACCATATACCAGTGCAATGGATGGTTTACAGCAACAGTTTAGTCAGCCGAGGCAGCTAGTCCAAGTAGAGTTGGAGGCCATATTATACTGAAAATAGGGGAAGAACAATTTCTTCCAAGAATTCTCATACGAGGGGTCATTAAGGTTACAGCCCATGTTACTGATTAAATCCAATCAACCTCACCTAATAACCCCTTTCCAGAAAGTACGATTAGGACCCACAGGGGGGCCATTTCTAGTATGTACATGACTAAGCTGGGCAGTGAAAGGACCTACCAACTTCCTTCAGCATCCTTCCAATCAGAGCTCCTGCCTTCACTTGTCATTTAGGACACCTCACTCTATGAGTTTCACCACCATGTTGAAAGAATGTGGCAGCTTGATGTATTGCCCTATTGAAATGAAAAGGAGGTAACATGATCTAAACAAGACCATGTAGTGCGCTAGTCCGCACCCCCGGAGGTAACCTACCACTCCCCTTTGGGCATAACCTGCTGCTGTGATGCCCCTACTCTGAGCTACAGAGTGCGATTAGCTAGTAACCCTGAGCTTATCAGTGATTATAATCAGGAAATACGCAAGCTGGAGGAATCAGGATATGCACATTAAATCACCAAAAGAAGAGGGGAGCAGTTCTGTGGAATCCTGGTCACCAATTCAGTTCAGAGAGTGAGAGACGTGCTGCAGTAAACGTATCGTTGCTGGCATGTGTGTATTACTGATAGAGAGTTTTGCTGCCTTGTCTCTACCCAGTTAATTTAGCTATTTTCTTTACCCAGTGGATAATTACCCACTGTACATTTAAACCTACGCTAGTTCTGCGAAAGCACTCATAGCTCTTTATATAGTTGTTTACACACTATACAGACCACTATACAGCTATTTACTTTGGCTTAGCAGTTACAGATGGCTTCTCTCTATCTATCTCTATCTCAATCTCATTCTCTCTCTTGCTCAATGTGTGTTAGGTTTAGTTATAATTCTGCCACCTTTAGCAATAATGGTACATGAAATAATTGTAGTTATATGCAGTGATGCAGGCGAGGCTCAGTGAATTGGAAACACGGCTCTGCACCATGGAAACCAAATCGTTAGCTGCTGTAGTTAGCCAGCTCCCAGTAGCCTGTGTGAGCTGACCCAGCATAGCCCCTACTCTCCTCCTGACAGATACGAGAAGTCAAGAAACCAAGGTGGCTGGGTGACTATGTGTAACAAGAAGCGTAGCCCTAAGCAAAAGCCCATGGTTCGCCACCAACCAGTTCATGTTTCAAACAGACACTCCCCACTAAGCAACACACCCGCTGAGAAACCAGCTCTAGTTCTTGGCAGCTCTCTTTTTGAGAAATGAGAATTTAAATTCCTTTGGCCAGAGCACGCGACGTTGAATCCTATTTAAAACTGCTAGCTACGGATAAATGTAATTATAGTCAGATAGTTATGCACATTGGTAGTAACAACACTTGATTATGCCAGTCAGAGGTCACTAAAATTCAATGTTCAGTCAGTGTGTACATATGCAAAGACAATGTCAGACTCCGTAATTTTCTATTGGCCCCTGCCTATTCTGTCCAGTGATAACATGTATAGTCGCACGTCAACATTCAACCGCTGGTTGTCGAGGTGGTGTCCAGCAAATGACATGGGCTTTGTAGATAACCTGGCTGTATCATGATGAATATGTTAGCCTAAATCAATCCACTCCCCCCAGTCATATTACTACTCACATTCCTTGAGGTACTGGCAAAGGAGTTGGAATTACAGCCATTGTTAACTCGAGCCTATTAATCAACCCTAAACCTAAAATTAATTACACCTCATTCGAAAACCTGGTTCTTAGTCTTTAACACCCAACCTGGAAAACACTAAAGCCTATTCTATTTGTTATAGTGTACTGTGCGCCTGGCCCCTAATCTGAATTTTTGTCTGAATTCTCAGCATTTTTATTATGTTTAGTCCTTAGTACAGATAAAGTAATTATAGCAGGTGATTTTAATATTTGTGGATGTTGACAATGGTGGCCTTAACACTGCATTTATTTCATTATTAGACTCAATTGGCTTTGCTCAAAGTTTAAATAAACCCACTAAGTGTTTTAACCAAACCCTCTACCTTGTTTTGGCTAATGGCATCGAAATTGAACATCTAATAGTCTTTCCACAGAATCCTTTTGTTGGACCATTATTTAATAACTTTTAAATTCCTTTTAATGGACTACACACCATTAGGCAAAAATTTCTTTACTAGATTTCTCTCTGATAGTGCTGTGGCTTAATTTAAGGGCGTAATTCTATCAGCACTTAATTCACTACTGTGTTACAATATAACAGAGGACTCCTATACTAACTTTAGGACCTCCAAAATTGATTATCTTGTTGATAGTGCTACAGGTTCAATGTGAATGACACTCCACTCTATTGCCCCTCTAAAAAATAAGATAATAAAAGATAAGAGGTTATCTTCATGGTATAACTCACAAAGCCCGCATTTTAAGGCAAACAATGCAAAAACTTGAAAGGATATGGCTTTCCAGTACACTGGCAAAGCCCGCTTAGCCTGGCAACATAGTCTTAAAACATATAGAAAAGGCCCTTTGTAATGCCAGAGTAGCATAATGCTCATCTTTAATAGAGGAAAATAAAAACCACCCTAGGTTTCTTTTCAGCGCTGTAGACTGAATTATAGCTCTACTGATCCATATATTCCTATAGCTCTCAGTAGTAATGACTTCACGAGCATCTTTAATGATAAAATTCTAACTATTCATCAACTCCTGCCCTCAACTGGCACCCATTTATCCTTAAACACAGGATCCTTAGAGCCAGCTGTAAAACCTGATCTAGATTTAGACAGTTTTTCTCCCATTAACCTTCATCAACTAACTTCAACGATTTCTTCATCTAAACCACCAACCTGTTTCTTAGACCCCACCCCAACTAGGCTACTTAAGGAAGGTTTACCCTTACTTAGCACTTCTTTACTATATATAATCAATCTGTCCTTATTAACAAGCTACGTACCCAAGTCCTTTAAAATAGCTATACTCAAACCTCTACTTAAAAAGCCTACTCGTGTTTTAGCCAACTATAGACCTACATCTAACCTTCCCCTTCTCTCTAAGATCCTCGAGAAAGCAGTTGCTAATCAATAGTGTGACTTTCTACATAACAACAGTTTATTTGAGGATTTTCAGTCAGGATTTAGACAGTAACTGGTGAAAGTTACAAATGATCTTTTAATTGCATCGGATGAAACACTTGTCTCTGTACTTGTCTTGTTAGATCTTAGTGCTGAATTTGACACTACTGACCATCACATCCTATTACAGAGGCTGGAACATTTAATTAGCATTAAAGGAACCACTCATGGCTGGTTAAAGTCTTATTTATCAGATTGATTTCAGTTTGTACATGTTAACAATAACTCCTCCATATACTCAAAACTCAGTCACAGAGTTCCACAATGTTCTGTGCTTGGACCAAGTCCAATATTAGGAAACACTCCACTCCATCGCATTGTTATGCAGATGATACCCAATTTTACTTGTCAATGAAGCCAGATTAAACCAATCAGCTGTCTTAAATTTAAGCACGCTTTAGCGACACAAAGACCTGGATGACCAGCAATTTTCTGCTATTAAACTCAGACAAAACTGAAGTTATTGTACTTGGCCCCCAACACCTCAGACACAAATTGTCTAATGATACCGTTACTATAAATGGCATTGCCCTGGCGTCCAGCACCACCATCAGGAATCTCAGAGTTATTTGATCAAGATATGTCCTTTAACTCTAACATAATACAAATTTACCGGACGCCTTTTTTTCCACCTATGTAACATTGCAAAAATAAGGCACATCCTGACTTCTCATGATGCAGTCAGCTCCTCTCTCCTCCTCTCCTTCTCCATCCATACGCATTCATATCCCATCAGTGTTTGTTACTAACCTGGCTTGTTTTCTCTCCCATAGTTTTGTGCTTTCTCATCTCTCTCCTCTCCTCCTGTCCCTTTCTGCAGGTGATTCTGCCTCTTGAGCTGCATAGTTTGGATTTGTAACTGCAAACCACCCACTGCCCCAATTATCCTGCTGAACATGCACTGCTTCAGTTATTATTTTTATCATACATCTTTATGTGGAATCTATATTGTGCTAGAATTTGTTACAACATTGTATGTCCGTCACAATATAAGTTCTTATAATAATACCTGAGGTTATGTCTTCATGCTGCTATAAAACTGATCAACAATACTGCAGTGTTTAGAAGTTTATGTGCTAATATCTGAAGTAATAAAACAGTACTGGTACAACTGGTTCAATCATTAATCTTAACTAAAAGAACCAAAACATAAATAATTAGTAAAGTAGACCCTACGTGTGTATGGAGGACCACAGGTGTCATGGTTAGAAAGCATTCCATTAATTGATATCTAACTGGACAATAAAAGCACTTATTAATTTAAGAAATAAATGAATCTTTAAATAAATATACTATTTAACAAAATCAATTCCATTCAAAAATGGGCAATAAAAAGAATAGATATCAAAAGAATTTACAAATGAAATTGTAATCCATCAGTAAATAGGTCAAATTAAAAAAAAATTCCATCTCACTTTGGGCCTTATGCTGGTAAAAAGAAGTTAAGCAATGTAAATCAGTCTTCACCAGAAGACCTCCCTCATATCTATGGCTTGTTGTTTTCACTATAAAAGGAACACTTAAATGTTACAGTTGTAGTTTTATAGTTTGTAGTGCTACACAAGCATAATTTTAAAATTGTAGGCTGATTACGTTCACAAAAGGCTCATCTCAGTGATTATCAGCACTGATCACCACCCAATCATTTCCTTTTCTGCCTACTTCCTAAACACACTAATAATCAGATAACCCACATATTTCAAAAGACCTCAAGAACATCTACAAGAGTAGATTTAACAGACTGGGCGATGTGTTACGTGTTTTGTTTTGTAATTATATTTTTGGCGTGTCAGCATTTAGCGACATTATAGAGATCATCCAGTCTACATGTGTTTTGTGGACTTGGAGAATGCATGTGATCATGACCACCGGGGAACCCTGTGGGGGGTAATGTGGGGCCGTTGCTATGAGCCATCTGGTCATTGAATAACCAAAATGAGAGCTGTGACTGTATTCTCGACACAAAGTCAAACACACTTTCAGTGGGTGCTGGACTCTGCTGAGGCTGTCCCTCGTCTCTGATCCTGTTTGTGATATTCATGGACAGGTTTTCAAGGCACAGCCGTGGTGAGAAGAGTGTCCAGTTTGGGAACCTCAGAAGTGAGTCTCTGACCTTCATCAGACCATGACCTTCAGCATGCACTGGGGTGGTTTGCAGCCGAGTGTGAAGCAACCGGGATGAGAGTCACTACCTCCAAGTCTGAGGCCATGGTTCTCTGCTGGAAAATGATGGATTGCTCCCTCTAGGTGGGGGGTGAGTTGCTGCCCCAAGCGAAGGAATTTAAGTATCTCAGGGTCTTGTTCATTGTCTCTGATCCTGTTTGTGATATTTATGGGCAGGATCTCAGGGATCAGCCAGGTTGTCTTTCCTCCATCCTGCCCCCCGGTCTGTCTCTCTCTCTTTCTCTCTCTTTTTCAACCCAGCCGGGCAGACGGCCACCCACCAAGGGCTAGGTTGTGTTCATTCGTTGTGTTCATCTACCTGTTAAAAGGAAGTTTTTCCTAGCCGCTGTTGCCAAGTGCTTGCTCATGGGGGAATGTTCGGTCTCTGTAAATATAACTATAAAGAGTAATGTCTACACTTCCTCTATATGAAAAGTGCCCAGAGATAACCTCTGTTATGATTTGGCGCTATATAAATAAAATTGAATTGAATTGAAAGGCTCTGTTAGTGTATGTACTGTACTGAGACAATGTGTGGCTGTTTCAGGACAGTTACTGTTATCTAGCTAACTTCAACATTCCTTCTGAGCATAACCTCAAATATCACTACAACCATGACTAACTGTACTTACGAGACAAAAGGGATAGCCAAAGGAAAATGGCAACACAATGCCCTTCTGACTGCATGATTGCCTGAAAACCTGAACTCTTCAGTTTTTGAATTCAGTTTTTGGTTTCTCCTCAAAAACTGCATTTTCAAATTGATTTTGAAATGTCTTTGTTTATTTTGGTATGCGGTCATCTATTTTTAAATGATGTATGTATTAATTACTTTTTTTGTGTTTATAAATCCTTTTTAAATTTGACCTACAGTATTTATTGATGGATTAATATATTATTTTAAAATATCGTCTTTTTTACTGGACATTTAAATATCACTTTATGAACTACTTAGTAATTTAGTCTATTTAGTTATGGATTCATTCATTCTTTAGTAAACTCTGTATTAATTGCTGGTTTTACTGTCCCGTTACATATCTGTATCTGTAACGGATGGTTGTTTAACAATTTACATGAGACCTGTGGTCCTCCATATATCAAATCTTAAAGTCCCCGTCCACTCAGAAAGGTCTTTTGTTTATTGTTTCTTCATGCCCACATTAGAAGTGAAGTTGGTAAATTTGTGGCAAACATAACAAAAAAGTGAATATTCCAGTATGTTCACATAATTGTGGACTGGAGAAAATGTGATTTGATTAACTTTCATAACTTTAAAAGTGGTAAGAGCAAGCTAGCAACATGTGATGTTTCACTTATATTAAATCATAAGCTATATTATAACGTGACATGATGAAGCTGAATAAAGTGAAGGTTTGAGTAAGTGTTGGAAGAGTAATGTTTCAGTTATATCTATAAAGATTCATGTAAATTCTGTTTCTCCAAAATGAAAAATTGGTCCTTCTGGTTATTACTAGTTGATTGTGATCCTGGTAATAAGTAATATTCTTTGGCAGGGCTGATTTTCCACACTCCCCACCTTTTTTCCTTCATGATCTATTTCAGCGCATCCTGTGGAAAGACATGCCTCCAGAGCAACACAGCGTTTGGACACTGACACACTGTCTCCCTCCTCATCTATGGTGTGGTGGGTGTAGCAGTATTTGGCTTCTGAAAAACATGGAAATCAAGCACAAAGGTTGGCAAAATATTCACAGCGGTTGTAATTTTACCTACTGTATATACTGAAAGGGTGGGAGTTCAACTTTTCATGAAAACTATCACAGTCAAGTTGGACTGTGTTGCCTCAGCCATATATTTATATTGCAAAATCTAAAAAGCTCCATGTCCATGTCTTCAGCGTCACTGTTGTCATGCAGAAAATCACCTGGGAGAAATAGCTGTTATACAGCATCACACAACACATACCGAAGGGTTTTAACTGAGTTCTCTATCTCAAACTAAGAGGGAGTTTTTCAAAAAAATCATGTTAGTTTTATGAGCAAAAATAGGAGATACTCAGTTTTGATTGAGTTTGTGGCCACAATCTGTGTGACAGACAGTAGGTCATTACACAGAAAGATCCTGGGCTGATCCTGGTACTGCCCTCCAGACCCATGCTCCTTGTGAAGAAAAAAGTTTAGTGGCTGCAGTTCAGGGATGAGATTTCTCAATCATCAAGCTTGAAGCAGCCGATCCAGCAGCTCAGAGCGGAGCAGGTGGAGTTGAAGGTTGTTGATATGGATGTTAATACTGAGGTAAATACAGCCAAACAAACAATTAAATGCCTTAACTAAATTAAGAAAAGTTTAGTAGCAGCCTATAGTGATTTTACATCATTGAAGACCAAGTTCAAATTCATACTTCAATTCAACAAACATAAACAACAAACTCCCGATTTACTATACAGTGACTTCAGAAAGTATTCAGAACCCTTCCCCTTTTAATCTACACTTCATTTCAAAACACTTCCTGTCCTCTGTCAGATTGGATGGGGAAGCTTCTATGAACTGCCATCTTCAGGTCTCTCCACTGATTTTATGGAGTTTAAGTCTAGACTTTGGCTGGGCCACTCACCCCAGTCTTAGGTCATGTGCACCCGGGAGCAGGTTTTCTTCAAGGAACCCCCTGTACTGGAGGAGTCCGGGAGCACCAGTTCAGGGTGCACAGCTCCGAGAATTCTATGTTCTGTCTTTACCACCCAGACCAAGTCCCTCCTGTTCCCTGCTATGCAGCTGGCATATCACACTGTGACACATTGACAGATGATGCTTTCTATGATGCTTCTATAGAAGTTGACCAATAGCTGAAAGGGAAGTCTGGCTTGTTTGAGTAGTAGTCTCAGGACAAAAACCTCTGTTGGGATTTCCTCATCAGGTGGGCAGTGTTAAGGGACCATGTGAGGTCTTTCGTTGTGTGGATTCCCCGGAATTTGATGTTGTCAACAATGTACACCTCTTCCCTGTTTATGTGAAGTGGGGGTGTGTGGTCTCCTAAAGTCCACAATGGTCACCTTGGTTTTACTGGTGTTCAGGATTAGATTATTGTCCACACACCACTCAGCCAGATGTCGGATCTCCTCTCTGTAGCATGGCTCCTCGTTGTTGTTAATGAATTCCACTATAGTGGTGGAGTTGCAAACCTCACTATAGTGCTGGAGTTGTGAATGTGGGTGCAATCATGTGGGAAGAGGGTGAAGAGGGTTGGATTGTGCACACAGCTTTGCAGAGCACTTGTGGTCTGGATAAGGGTTGAGGATGTGTGGTTACCTATCCTGACATTTTGTGGTCTGTAAGTGAGAAAGTCTATAATCCATGACCAGAGTTATGTGGTTAATCCCAGTTTGTTGTTTTTGTGTACCAGTTTATGGGGGATTAGAGGGTTGAAAGTGAATCTGAAATTGACAAAAAGCATCCCTACATATGTCTTTGGGTACTCCAGGTAGGGTAGGGCTGTATGAACTGTGATTGAGACTGCGTCCTCCGTAGATCTGTTCCCTCAATAGGCAAACTAGCAGCTGTTTAGATCTGTGAGGATGATGTCCTTGATTTGGGATAATATAATCTTCTCAAACCACCTCATAATAACTGAAGTCAGGGCAAGTGGGCGATAGTCATTAACACTGGTAATTGCCTTCTTCTTGGGCATAGTTACAATGGTGGTGGATTTAGGACAGGTGGGGACTACAGACTGTTGAAGGGAGAGTTTGAAGATGTCGGTGCATGACTTCAATGTGCAGCCCGACATCCTGTCTGGTCTTGTCACTTAGTTGATATTGATTTTCCTCGGAGTGGAATTCACCTGGTGGTGTAGGACGAGTGCATGCTCATCCTTGGGCAGGGACATTTGATCCCTCACTCCACTGTTCTTTGTGTCGAAGCATGCAAAGAACTAGTTTAAGCTGTCGGGGAGTGCACTCATGGCTGGTCTGTGAAGAGCTGCTCTCGTACTCCGTTATGGTTTTAATTCCAATCCACATTCTCCGGGGGTTGTTGTTTTCAAAGTGCCCCTCAATGCGCTGGTTGTAACAGCTTTTAGCCTCTCTAACGCCCTTCTTCAAGTCCCTCCAGGTAATTTTGTAGGCCAGCATGTCACCTGTCCTGAAGGCAGCATCTCGAGCCGTACATTGCTGTACACCAGTCATTGTTTACATAAATACACACTCCACCTTTATTCTTATTGAAAGGCTGCAGTCCTCAGTATTATTTTGTCCATCTTGTTGACGAGTGACTTGGAGTTGGCAAGGTAGAGACTTGGCAGGGCGGGTCTGTGCAGGTTAGCCCTTAGCCTAGCCTGTAGGCTGCTTCTCTTGCCCCGTGTAGTAGTTAAATCCAACGAAATATACTCTGTGTGCCAAGTTTTTTAAGAATATACTCTGTGTGTAACAAGTATAGACCAGAATGTATTGGACATTGATTTTAACTTTTAACATTGATTTTAATGATAATCAGACAATGAGTAGTAAAAGTATTGTGATTAATCTGACTTAAGAAAATGATTGCTATTATACACTGTTTGGAAATATTAAAGTTTTTAAAGAAATATATGGCTAAAGACACCTTGGAAATAATTGTCTCAGGAGATGCCCAGACTTACTGAGGCAGGCCAGGAGAGTTGGAGATTTTCCACAGAGACTGACACCATTATTTCCTGGTAGATATGGAGGATGTTACCAAATATGGAAAGTATGACACCATTATTTCTTGACGAGATTAAGTTCATTTTTTAGAAAAGTAGGTGTAGAGACCACCAGCAAGGAGGAGCGAACTTGAGGTATAAAAGATGATATCTAGCAATGCTTTCTTCAGTCGGTTTCAGGAGCTAACTCGGGTTTATCTCTTGTGAAAGAATAAACTCTATTGCATTGAACTCTGATCATCTGCAGTGAATTTTTGTGAACTTTTTGAGACTCCACTAACTCATCACCTTCACTGAAGTTAAGTGTTGGAAGAGAGGTCCAGACATACTCTCTGGCCCTGATCTGGGAATCTTTTTCTCCAACACCCGCTTCTTGCCTCATTTCTCTGCACCCCCTCTGAAGCCTTTTGGGTGGGATGACAATAACTCCCCTGGCTTTCCCGGACACAGGATCTCCAGTGAAATAGAAGCCGGGCCTTTGGAAGTGTAAGTCTGATATTGTCCCTCGATGTTAAGGATTTCAGTTCATTTATACTGTATACCAGCCTTGGGTGCTTGAACAAGCAAAAATGAAACACACAAAAACACAAAAAGGCTGCTGTCTAGCTGAGAGCCCGAGCTGCTATTTGCGCCACCAGCTTTACCAACATCCATAAACTGTAAGCATCCTCCATGTTGCTGCTCTTCCAAAAAGGCCTGATTGATGGAGTGCTGCTGAGATGGTTGTACTTCAGGCAGGTTCTCCCCTTGCTGCAGAGTACTTGTGAAGCTTTGTTAGAGTGACTCTTGGGTTCCCTCCTTGCCCGGTTACTCAGCTTGGCCGGATGGCCATCTCTAGGAAGAGTCTTGGTGGTTCCCAACTTCTTCCATTTCACAGTTATTAAGGCCATTGTGCTCTTGGGAACACTCAAAGCTTAGAAATGGTTTTATACCCTTGCCCTGATCTTCTGCACAATTTTTTGTCAAAATTATATTGCAGAGATCTACAGAGAGTTTCTCGGACTTCATGGCTTGGTTTTTGTGGATTATTGAGTGTAGATTGATGAAAATGGTAATTTTACCCATTTACAATTAAATCAACAACACAATAAAGTGTTTAATAAGTGAAGGAGTCTGCATAGTTTCTGAAGCTGTATGTTTGTCTTAGAGTAATCAGATATTGTGTTCATAATAATAGCCAAAATGCTTTATTTTTGTTCTTGAAGTAGGTTTCTACTTTTATGCAAGCCTACATTTGATGCATTCATTTCCCACTTCCACTTCCCCCAACCTTCCTTGTGGCTATAACAGCCACTGTTGAAAAGGGCTGTATAATGTGTGTGTGAATGGGTGAATGTGGCATGTAGTGTAAACCGCTTTGAGTGGTTGATAAGACTAGAAAAGTGCTATATAAATGCAGTCCATTTACCATTCCCGTCTTGAACAGGCTGTATAAAACGGGCTAAAGACTGACCACAGCCTGTTGCATCTGTTTAGATGGGCTATGTGTAAATTGGCCAGTTGGCCCTACATTAGAGGTGAATAGGGTACAAATTTTAACTAATAGATATCACCCTGAAACTTCCCCAGTTGATTACTTACATTAAGAAAATTATTTTTTGTATTCCAGTTTTCTAAAATTTTATGTTTGAATAAGCAAATGAGGCATTATCTAATTAAATATGTGCCAATTTCCATAAATTTCCAGAACAGAAATCTGAACACTTGATAAAGTTAGGTTCAAAATTCACTGTTTCATTTTGTTGACAAATTAGCATCAAAGATTTTTATATCTTTTTTTCACTCCATTAATCAGCACAGCAATAAAAAAAAATCAATTTTTGCCATGTTTTTAGTAATAAAATGTTATATAAATTGGGCTATGAATGATATATGAACAAACCCCTCTATAAAAACCTTCAGAATATAGATAGGAATAAAACTGGAAAGATTGATGTATGCAAGTGCTACTGAAATGGTGATTTCTGACTAAGTGTTTGAGAAAAAACTCTGTTTGAGAAAATGGCCTTTAAAGATATGTATTGTAATTGAAATTTACACTTTTTAAATAGACAAAGTATAGTAAAATAAACACCTAAATGTGTATTTTGGATTTTTTCTTTACAAAATTCTGAAAGAATACATGTTATAGAGGCAAAATTTCCCAAAATCTCAATATTGACCAGTGCATGAAAAAACAATGTTTTTTGCCTGTAGTGTCTACATCACTGGCATACAAGCTGCAATAAATCTGATTGATGTAGAATTTTGTTGGTAGCACGAATTTCACATTTATATGAAGACAAACTTTTGGGTCTGAGGACATCTATTTCTCATGACGGGCATTAAAGATACCCTGTGGAGTTTGTGACCACTAGTTGGAGCCATGCTTAAATGAGAGGATTGGTGTCTATCTCATGCAAGAACACAAATATATATACACTAACACAGGTGAAATGGGTGACAGGATTGACATTTCTGTCAACAGTTTCACACTATTCAGCTGATAAAACTCACTAAGGGTTGTAGAAAGGTGTCAGCAAAAATTAGGTAGAAAGGAAGATACCAGCTAGCAAGCCCACCATTGCAGGTTTAAAACATTTATATTTAAAAAAAAAAAAAAGTTTTGCAAATGTTTTATGGGGACAGAAATGCATTTAAGGAGAATCCAATCAACTCCACACTGCACCTTTACAACCATCTAAACTGCAACAGCAAATATGTTTTGCAGAAAATTGAATCTCTGGCTGGATTATGTTCATAGGCAACATATGTTTAAAAGAATGAAGCAACACATTTACTAAGAGCAGTAGAGTCACCAGGAGGTGGATGGAGGGGCATACAACGCAAAAATTTTACACCAGAGACTGGGGTTTGCATCCACACTCCTATCTTTGGTTAAAGATATATTATGCAGGATTTTCCTGAAAACAATGTATAGACTCATACAAAAGTAATCCCACTTGATCATCACTTATGACCCACTAGAAGTGTGTCACTGTGTATATATCTGCAGAGACCCTGCCCTCTGCCCGTATTTTCTTATCTTCCCCTTATGCATTTGGGGTGTTTCTGGGCTGTAACCTTTTGGCAGTGGGTGTGTAACTCGCAGCCAATAATAAGCACGCAGGTTGCGCAGGCGGGACTCAATAAAAAAAGCTCGTAAAAGTGAGCTGGGGAGGAGGGGCCAACTTTGAATGGTGTGTTTACAAACAGCAACTGACAAATCCTGCATAGTATACCGTTAAGGTCAGGGAAATATGGTGGTTTGGTTAAATGCTAATAAACTAGTTTTGTCTGAAGTCACTGTACTTCTTCTGTGTTAAACCAGACCAGAAACTTTCACCAACCTTAACCAAGTGCTGTGAGAGTCTGAACGGAACTGGCATCACTACAAGTGGATATTGTGAGGCAAGATCAGACATATTGGTAGAAAAAAAATACGTTGTCTGTGAACATTTTATTGATGCATTCAGTACTAACATATTTGCAACTTGCCAAATACATTCATTAACAATACGTTTACATTTCCTTCTAGAAGTATTTGGGAAAATTCTAAAACAAAGTGTACCATTAGTGCAAGTACAGAGGATAAGTCAATGAACTAACTCAGTAAAGTTATTTACAGCAATATCTACAGTTTGCTAATATTAAACACAATAAGCTACTGGTTACACCAGAGACAAAACTTGTGTGTATTGAACTGAGCAAAGGTGTGTTTTACTGCTTATGAATACAGCTTTTCATTTCAAAGAAGAAGAATGTGTCATTTCTTTCCTCAAAAGTTACACAGTCTAATTTAAGATAAAAATTGCAATGCAGACATTACTGAGTAAATGTTGCCAGGTATGTCTTACCAAGTGGGCAGTACATGTCTGGTGCCCAATGATTACACTCAAAGTTGTCTTGTGCGGCTTCACAGGTGAAGCACTTGAATCCACCAGGAAATGGAGTACCTATGAAAAGAAAAAACCAAACCATCAAAACCATCCAATAAACAAAACTTAACAAACATTCAGCATTAAACATACTTTCTGTCTGGTTATGAAATGGAAGCTGTTTTTCAAAAAACTTTTGCACATTATTGGGCTTATTAAGTATACACTGCCTCATATCACTGGCAGACCATAATACAGTATATCACATCTACCTGCTTCTGTGCATCACCTCTAAATTCATTTCATATTCAGTTTGAGCACAAGTTAATATACAGCTCACAGCATACTGGCACATTTGGCAAAGCATAATTCACAAGAAGTCTCATTTAAAATTTTAAACCATAGTTCAGTAGCAACTAATAAGCTCAGAAACCCATATGTCTAATGAAGAGATTAGAGTCTTTTTCACTACAGAAATAGTAGTAATAGTGATAACAAATAATAACACTGGTTTTAACATCTGTTTTGAATGCCAGGGATCTCAGCAATTGAGTGGATAATGACTAAAATACTCATACTGAGGAGTCTGTTTGCTTTGGATTGTGTGACTTAAGGTGAAGATACATCAGAAAAAGTTGAAAATGTCTTACCTTGAGCCAAAAAAAAAGGCTTTTCCTGAGATTTTACAACTCAATTTTATGAATGTACAGAAACAAAAAGAAAAGGAGAGATTCCATATGAAAAAAAAACACAAAGATCTTTTGAAATATTTTGAGATCAGTGAATCTGAGCTACCACATAAACATGGCACAGGACCTGACTTTCATGGTGGCACCACGACCAACACAACCAGCAGTCCGACCGTTTGGTATTTTCCTAACATGGTGTATACACGGAAGAGAAGAACAAACAGGTGGGACGTTCATTCAAATGAGTAATTGCAGAGAGAATTGTTGGTATTTTGGCGGAAAATGCACTTTGCACAGAGATAGATGTCTCAGAACCAATCTGTTTCTGGAGCAATGTCAATGTGCTGCAACTTTAGTAATTTTATCTACAAGAGCAAACTAATTACTTGCAGTATATGTGAAGAAATATCAGAATAATGTTTAGAATGTGAATAAACAATTTTAATTAAATACTCTCCAACCAGTGATGAGTTTAAATCTGCATAAAAAAATAATGTTTACTGTAGTTAAAGCAGGAACGACATCAAATCAGTCATCTATAAATTAACCTGATTGATTCTTCCAGTTTCTGCTTTCCACAGCTGCTATATATTGTTTAAAAAGTTTCTCCTTCAGTTCATTAATGGTCCCATATGTTACACTTTTCTGGTGTTTTATTTTAAGTTTTTGTATCCATAAGGTGGTTATATTTTTTATTCTAAGTACCAAAACCCATTTCAGTCTAGTTTTACATCTCCTCTCTCACGCATCTCCCTGGAGCTCTATCAAGAACAGGGTATTGTGTGGCGGTCAGTTTTCTGAGTGACATCTTGGTCAGGCCAACTACAGGTAACGGATTGTAGCCTACTACTGCAGCCGGAAAAACTTGGTAAAACTCAGCAGTAAATACAAATGGCAATGGTCAGTCAGCGCTGAGCCAAACAGACCATCAAATTTGGACTAAAATCCTCCAGCTGTATTTGGTGTTGAGCTATACACCATAGCCTTGGACCTGATTCTGGTACATATCCCTGGATCATCTGTTGGTATCGGGGTGAACATCTACGGTGTTGTAGCATCCAGGTCCAATGCGTAAGTGATGGAGCCCACTGCCTCTGCCTCTAGCTCACTTTCCTCAGCTGCTAGATCCTCCAGACGGACCTTTACAGTGCCAGTGTGCGTTGAGGGAGCGTGCATGGCCTCAGAATCTGAGACCATCAGGGACATGAGGGTGGCAGCTGGGACAGCAAGAGTAGAAGACTGCATATACGAAATATGCTTTGCCTGGGCAGCAGCTACGTAGACAAAACCATCAAGGAGCTTATCCTCTTTTTGGAGCTCTGACTTCAGGTGGTGGATATCAGCCCTTAACGGTGAGTAGGCAAGTTTGCAGTCCACACACACACACATAATAATAGCTGGTTTTCAGTCCAAGTGTAACTTATAAAGCAACAAGACTGATAAAATGGGAAACAGTACTTTAAACAGATAAAAGTAATCCAATGATCAGTAGAAGAATAGCATTAAAAAGACTAAAAGCTGTAAAGATCATTTGAGGGGACAAACAAAATAAAAATAGGAGTCCATAATAGCGACAGTAAAAAAAAAAATTAATGAATAAAAATATGAAAGATTTCAGGTAATTACTTGGAGAAACCAAATCCTGCAGGGTTGGACGGTGGGTCCAGTTTAGCCGTACTTTAGCATCGCTAAGGGCGATGACCGTTTCCTTGTGACATGACAAAGTTACAGAGTTCTGACGGCTTGTTTGAAGGCACAGTTTCTCAATACGGGCTGTGTGCATTTCTCCATGGAGTGAGCATTTTGATACTTTCACAGAACTTATATTGCACCTAGACCTGCTTTGTAATTTAAAAAAAAGATGTGGAAACCTCCTTTCTACAATATAGGACCTTTAAATATCTGCAGCTATTTGAAGAAGGACACATATGCTGATAAATCAGCAACCTCTTATTGGAGAAGTGCCACATCAGAGCGTAGTGACAGTACACCTGACCATCCACTGTGTTTTTTATTATTTATTTCTATCATCGTTCTAATCAACTGTTAAAAACCACATCTCCTGCCTCTTGGTGCAGATTTGTGGTGCTGTGTATTCACGTCATGCTGCTCATCCAGACAATGATCCTATTTCCTGGAGAAGCATCTTTTCATTTGTTGACCTATTGTCATGCTTCTCTGTGATTAGCTCACCTTTTCCCAAACGATGACACCAGTGATGTGATTGGCTGAAGGTGTACTCATAATCACCACACCCCTATCTATATTCACTTTCACCCAGCCCTTTTGCGCTTAGTATGGCTGCACATACATAAAACAAAATAGCAAGTGGAGACGCCCACACAGTCCATGAGCCAAAGACCTACTGATCTGTGCTCGTTGTTATGCTTGCACCATTAAAATAGTTCTCATAGACAACCACACACACAGTCTATGCGTAGGTTGCTAGTTAGATACAGCTAACATCCAACAGTGAGTACACTGGCAGTTTGGGGTGGATAAAAATGAACTGCAAAAACAATCAGCTGTCAAACAATGTACAGAGGGGCTGCAAAGGGGCTTTAAATGTTTTGCTAGGATTACCCCCTACTGTATTATATACAAGAGCAAAAGATTAGTTCATGGGATAGTGATCTTCATGGTCCATGTCAAGCATATACTGTTTATTTATATATTGCACCATTCTGCTATTTGTGGTGCAGCCTGCAGTTATACACTGCTTATCTCAGTGCAGTGTCTGAACAGAGGAAGGAGAATCTCCTTGCAGACCATCTGCTGGGATCAAAAGGAAGCATGATTGCTTTCCAATTTGGTACCATACCATCACTCTGATTTAGCCCTACCTCCTCCTATGTGACTGCGGAAGGTCTACAGGTCAGACAAGACCTCTAGCAGCTAAACAAAACCTGCTAGTCAGCTCTGATCTCTCTGATATCTGGCTTAAGCCTCACCACAGCTCCTTACCAGAGACTAACAAGTGTGAGCAAATAGCTGCCTATGTAGCCATTTGAGCAAGGGCAACAATGTTACTAGGCACATACATGCTATCTGACAAGCATAGAATACAATACAGAATACAAGAGAATACAATAAGTGGCACACATCTACAGTAGGAGTAAGGGTATTCTGGCCTTTAGTCAGGTATCAAGGTGGTGCACTTTCATTATGATACTGTAGATGTCCCTCCCTGAACTCATTTTTATACTACTTCCATTTATCTGCTACTGAACGCTTCATATTAGCTTCAGATATGGATGTATTATAGCTTTTCAAGGTTAACTATGACTGTTTGAAAATGAAGTTGCAGTTGCATTCAAGTTTGATGATGGCTTATAAAAATAAAATTCAGGTTGAACTGGAAAAATCCAGACACATTCGGAATTACAATTTGTTATATTTGCAAATATAACAGATCATTACAGAACACTCATTCAACCAATGTGTGATACCTGTCAGGTTTTTGGTGTCACAGACACCAACTGTGGGCTTAATAGCATCCTAAACAATAAATGAAGAGCAACAAAAATAACAACTACTAGCAAGTAAGTGGACCTTGAGATTTTGCCACAATACTGTTTCCAAGGTCAAGAATTATAATCCATGCTTACTCAATCAGTGGGTGGGTCAGTTTCATGATTCATCAAGACTATTTGTAATCTTCATTACTTTAATAATCTACAGGACTTCCAGTTCTAGAGCTTCCAAATCTGTTATTTAGCTTTAAAACCTGAATACATTAATAATCTTGTTAGTAGCAGCGTTTTCTGTCTTATGTCTATTGTTAAATCCTAATACTTTCTACTTTTTAGAGACATGGAGACTGGTTTACAGTATTTTATATCTCTGCTATCAGGATTTTTGAAGATCTTTTTCTATATTAGTCAGTGCTGTCTTGTCTACAGCTTACCCAAAACACAGCTGCCAGGAACAGAGACACTGCTTTGCCTCGTTCTCACTCATTCCTCTTCACCGTGTAACCTGGAAAACTATAGTCCACCATCATCAAGGATGTCCCAGTCCCTAAAATGGGTGAAGAGGCTTCAGAACTATAATATTAATATGATACCATCACTGCAAGCAGTACTGACCACAGCACTATCATTGTTAATGTTACGTACTGTATGTGCTCATGATTTTGTAAATAAATAATAATAAATCAGAAATAATTCCACGCATGTAATCTGAATCATACATGTGGATGCACTTTTGTATCTTTGTTCTATGTTTGTTCTTTAGCCAAAAGCTTTTTCTTTTTTCTATGTTTCTCTTTTTTACTGCCCAATTTCATCTAATTTAAGAAATGGTCTTCATATTTGCACAACTTAAAGCATTTATAGTTCCTTTTACTGCTGCATTATGTTGTGTTCAATCAGAATAAATAGATTTTATTTTTTTATTAGATTGATCTGTCCCTCTTGTTCTCCTTGGCCCCTGTCTCCAGCCTCAACTCACCGTTCCCCTCTTCTCACCAGACCTGCCTTCCTCCTGCTACCTACCAGATGTCCTCAGACTTTTATCACCCTGCAACACTGTGCAGCTGGTTTGTTGTTTGATCATCTCTGCTTTTATGAAAGAAAAGTTGGTTTTGGGATTTACTGACATTTGCAACTGCCCGGCGAAGCACATTTCAACTTTGGGTGCACCTTGCACAAACAACTTCACTCACCACTCTCCACACACTTATTTTTTTACATATGCAATTTTAATCTCTTTTGGGAACATTCCTCGTATTTTAGAAAAGACGGACTACATCCAAGGCTCCTGCGTTCAAGGATGTTAACTGCAAATATTCTCCACAGTGTCTCAGCTTCTCCACACAAATGACTGAACATTTAAAACACCTTGTGCAACTGTGGACCACAGACTTGGTCACTTTCCCTCTGCCCACAGCTTCCTCAAGCTCTGATACCCCCTACAGGTATGGATTGTGTTTCTCAACAGAGAGACAAAGTGGTACCTCAATAGATTTTATTTGTTCATCTCCCAAGAGCCTGTATTCAATCTTATCATTTTGACCCCGGTGATGTATACTCTAGTATAAATGTAATTACCTGACCAAATGCCCGCCTACTTCATCTGAAAAATAGACCTTGATTTTAGTTTGGTACTGTCATGAAAAATCTTGTATACGTCAAAACAGAACCTCTTTAAAAATATAGTCCTCATGCCATCAAAATGAAATATGGCTGTTTTTAATGTAAGGGCACCCCAGCTGCCATTTGCCATTCTTTTTGTAGGTCACTTGATGTCATCCTACGGTTGCTGAGTGACATTCGAATGAGTTGACAGTCATCCTGGTCAGTGGAGAGTCGTTTTGGCCCTCTGCCAGTCTGTAGCTTTGTTGTCCCCAATGTCTGCTGCTTGACTTTGTTTTTATGAGCCACCATCTGAGAAATTTTAAGGATGAAAGCAACCTGGCGCTCACTGTAGCCCTCTGCCAGTAAAGCCAGAAGTGAAACCTTCTTTTCCGCACTCAAAACATTTCTTTTGGCATGGTCAATAGTTATTTTGTGATTCCAATTACTTTAGCAGTACTACTAGCACTGTTTTTGCCATCCAGCTGGTCCTATTGCAAGAGGATAGTGATGACTACAGCAGTGGTTTTTATACTTTTCCTCATTAAATAAGATTTGGTTCAGGTGATCACCTAATCAGTACCTCATTAAATAGAATGAGGTGTGCTTGTGTTGGAATTCAACAGACACTGGAATGGAATGGCTGTCATACATGTAGAGGAGCTGATTTCAGACAAATTTGCAGTGGTCTCTTCATTTTTTCCAGAGCTGTATGTGTGTGTATATATGTATATATATGTCTGTATATCTGTGTATATCTGTGTATATATATGTGTGTATATAGGTATATATATGTGTATATATGTGTGTATATATGTATATTTATTTATATATATATATATATATATATATATATATATATATATATGACAATGCAACTTGTGGACATTGTCTATAAGGGTTTTTTGATTTGTGACCGTAGGTGGATGTTTTTTTGCTTGGCCTCAGGTAGTAAAGAGGAAAAAAGCTGCACCCCTTTTGAAGTAAAACAAACAAAAACTTTTCCATAGACAGTAACTTTGTGCGCTGTTTAAAGCTGGACACTCACTTGACGGGTGGAGGAATATGATATCTTGTTCAGTAAAGTCTCTGGTGTGGGTGCTTATCAGAAGATCCACGATGATGGTCAGCACTAGGACCCAGGCCACTGTAGGCCAGGGCTCCATTGCTGGTTACTAGGGTTTGAGACACATGCACCTTTCTGATTGGTTAATGTCATCCAGATACCTGTGAAGTAAAACAAAGAAACGGAGGTCTTTATGTCATGGCTGCATTGTGCATGAATATAGGCTGAATAGTCTTTAAATAAAACAATAATTGTGTAATTCACTGTCAATCTTGAAAGTGACATGCCTGTGCTTATTTACAGTTTGGAGTTTGATCTCTGGTGTATCTGGTCTTTGCTGTGGTGTTTTTGCCCAGCACCTCCTTTTTTTCAAACAGCATAGCCAGTAGTGTGACTCTTTTCTTTCTCTGTTCAGCCATCGTGACTATTGTTGCTCATGCATACCACTTTATTTTACTTTTTTTCCAGTACATTACATTACTACAACTTAGAGTCCTTCCTGGCACTGAGAGCTTACAACAGCAAATGTGAGCTGCACCAGGCACTGCCCATAGGATAAATAACTTTTATGTTTATCAGAGATAAACAGTAGTAAAAATGAAAATTAAATATAGGACATTTCTTTGGAATCCTACTTTAACCACAGCAAATAACTAGTAATTGTAATCTCCAAATGTCTCAAAATGTCTGTAGAGTAACTAGTGAGTGTTTCCACTCATTTAATTAATTAAATTTAATTTACATTTATCATTTAAAGGTACAGGAAACTCAAAATCATGAAGCTGAGCAGGTTTTAGTTATGTCTGTTGTCTTACCATCTGCTCCTAATGTTCCCAATGGCTGTAAAGTGCTTCTGCAGAACCTGCTTTATCATTTTTAAGGTTTGTTGAGTGGATCTGTTATTGATACTTGGTTTCTTTCATACTGATCAAACAAACTTTTAATTTTTGTAAAGGTAACCTACAACACATGGATTGTTTTCTGCAGTTGTCATTGATTGATCTAATTGAAATGCCTGTACCGTTCTTGAGTCTGGACTTCTGTGAGAAAATCATAAAAATCATGTTGTTGGATGTTTTCTGAAATTTGAAATTCTTTGCACTGAAAATCATATTTATTTTTACATACAGATATGAAAGAAACAGGTATTACATCAAGTTTCATGTAACTTTGAAGCAATGTTTCCTAGCTTTCAATCATATCAGTGAGAGTTAGAATGTTGTGTGTTTGACCTTTTTCAGATTGTGATAGTTCTGTGATGTAGGGCTCAATTTTTGTGTTGGCACTAGTGGCGAACGAACCTTTTGGATTGCATTTGTGTCCCTCAACAGCTCACTCACAGATCAAGTGAATTTAGTTGCATCCTGACATTTATGAACATACCTTATTTTATCACTTCTGCAGTGTGACTCAACGACCGCTTTGAATCAGGTTTTAGTTTGAAAATGGGACAGAGCTAATGACATCGGCCAGCACACAGTAGTGTTACTGCATTGCGTTTCATCAGTTTACACTGATGCCTTTATTAGCTGTTGACATCATAATGTGACAATTGATTAAAAGAATGAGGACATTCCCCTGGTAGGAGATTGCTTCATCCTTGTTTACTCCAGAGAAAAGAAGGATGGTCTCCCCAGGTAAAGTCCAGAATAAAAACAGGAGCCAATGGAGCAGTGACTGAGAGCAGTTTCATCTATCACCCTGCAGGTAAAGTAAGGCCAGACCGGGCCCACTGTGAACACTGTCTCATTCAACAGCCAGGATACATGGGAGAGCTTCTCCGATAGACAACACACTGCACTGACATGGAAGAAAAAAATGGAGCCATCTGAACATTTGTCACATGCACTTGACTCAGGTCCTTTGTGCACTTTTCTCCAGCACAGCCAGATGCATTGAAGGCCCTGCTGAAATCTGGATGGGCTCATAATCAATGAGCTAATTCAAAGAGCAGCTCACAACGAGCTATCTAAACAGTACACACATATTCATATTCTGTGCACATAAACTATGTCCCACACACAGTCAGTCACACCTTTTTCTCTTAAGCTCCCTGATATGCTCTATATCACTAGATGTTTTAAAACCAAATCAACAGAGCATGAGGCATCCAGAAGAACTTGAAAGATCTGTCAGTGTAATGATGTAATGCACGTCAGGAACACTTCAGGCTGCCCATTAGGAAACAGGAGCTCAAGTGAAACAATTCTGAAATTGATCTTTGACACTGGTCCATGCCTGTTTTCCTACATTACCCTGGAAATCCAAGTAACACACAAAATAATCCATGCATGAATGTACCCATACACTACATATATACTGACCAAATACATGAGAAAGTATGAGAAAAGTATTTATACACCTATCCACATAAAATCATCTCACATCACAAACATTGTTTAACATTTTGGAAAAACATTACCTGTTAGTCAGTGACTGAAATTCCTACAAGAGACAAAAAAATATTGAACACATTAAATTATAAAATTATAAATTATAAAAACACATTATTTTTCAGTCAGGATGGGAAACACCAGCTTTTTGTTTTTGGCATTAGGAGAACAG
This sequence comes from Xiphias gladius, assembly GCF_016859285.1. Lineage (NCBI taxonomy): Eukaryota > Metazoa > Chordata > Actinopteri > Istiophoriformes > Xiphiidae > Xiphias > Xiphias gladius. Next base: position 46,082 of record NC_053415.1, on the reverse strand, counting down.
AACAGAGGTCAGTACCCATCTATAGTCAACTATACATGTTTTTTTCCTAACCTATTCTATACTTGGTACTACAGAGGGTGCAGTCACCTTTTATTATTCAAAACAGTTTCCTGTGACCGACACTCCTTAAAGATGGCAGCAGCAAGAGGAAACATTAGTAATACAAAAACAAAAAATGCACCACGTCCATTGATGTCATGAGTGTGGCAGTATTTCAGCTTTCCTGTAAAATGTGGAGAAAGAGTTGCTGGCAAGACAAAGACTATCTGTAAGGAGTAAAGTCCTACATAACAGCTAACACAACAAAAACATGAGCACTCATCTCCACCGTTAACATGACGACATTACAAAGGAAATAAAGAAAAAACTGCCATGGGACCAAACAAACTGCTGAAATCATTTTCTACCCATCTTACACAAACCAGTGTGTTAGCTAAAAAAACAGCTGGCAACTTTACTGCATCTGACCTACAGCCATTTTCTGTGGTCAAAAGAAGGGCTTTAGAATGTTGCTTGCAGTGCTGGAGCCAGAGTACTAAGTTCCATCAAGCAAAAAGTTTTGTGGTGTCTTCATCATGCATAATCTCAACAGAGAAATCAGACAATATGTAATGCAAAGCTTGAAAGCAACTGCATTTTATTAACAACAGACAGGTGAACCTCATGTGCTACTTAGAGTTGTACCACGGTAACAGCGAACATTATGAGTGGGACCTTGGAGATGGCTAGCTACATCTTGCACCCTTGCCCTCCGTTTTTAATGGCACATGGGAGCTAATGTCGCAGCAGTCATTTAACTGGCTGTTGTGGAATGAGAGCTAGAAAGGGCGATATCACAAAATTTCTGTGGTTACAGACAACGCAAGAAATATGGACATTGCCAGTTGGACACTGACAGTTTTTTTGAAGTAAGCTGATTGTTCATGTATTCAGCCCAGCTACTTTGCTGACCCTGCACTGGGTCTGTTTACATATACAGTAATAACTGGCAACTATATTTGAAAGTTGAGTTTAGGCTTTTTGTTTCTTATTTAAAGTTGTATTTTTATTACAGATTATATTTCTTTAATATATTTATTTTGAGAATATATTTTATTTCACCCTTATTTAATATTTATTGCATATTTGTTACATTTATGTTTAATTTTTATACATGAAATCAAATCAATGCCAGAAAATGGAAAAAGAAAAACAAAGCACAAGTGTTTCAGCAGTCATACATTGTTGTCATTGAACTTTTAATTGTATAGTGATTGAATCGAGTCATAAACCCCACATAGTGTATCAAATTGCATCGAAAAACCCCACATTGACCCATACCTGCTTGCCAGGCATTAAAATACCTGGAGAAAACAGCAATCCCAGCAAAATGTACATGGAAAAATGTCCTGCTAACACTAAATATAAACAATATAAACAGCCAGTGGGGCATCGGGAGCTGATTTGTAAGCATAATGGGCTCCACTTGCCCACTGACCCAAGGCAACTGAGAGGCCAGGGGCATTGATGATAATGTTCAGACAAACTCAGACAGTGCAAATTACCATGATGGACACAAGGACTGCTTAGTATGTCTGCACCTATATGTCTGTTGATGAATAATTTTTCATCTCATTAATGAGTGAGAAAGTGTCAGGGCTGTATTTGATGAACACAGCAGCACGTCACTGCTGTTAAGAGCGTGCTGCCATGGGATCAAAATCAATAAATCATATATACATACATATATAACCATTACAGGTTAGAGGCTGTGACAGTCTTGGTCAAACACATTCATTACTGTCATGATACACTGACAGTTTGAATCCTGTGTAGTTTTCCTCAGAGGGCTCTATTTGGGTTTTAGAACGTGTTGGAGCCCTCAATATCAAATTTCCGATTTTGAAATCAAATTCATAATCAGATACATGAAATATATAAAGTTGTATGAACAATATAGATCAAAATAAGAAGATTAGTATAGATACATAAAGGATGCAAATGATACACACTGTGGGTCAGAGCTAACATAATATTATGAAAATCGATGCCAAAATCTGGTTGTTGGTTGGAAAGCGATCAGTCACAAAAACAGCAACAAACCAACAGCCTGCAGAGTCACGGCCTCTTGTAATGCACTACCTTTTAACCTCTGTACAAAGCAGCAGGCGCTTTGCATCCATGCTGAACTGCATCAAGTTTCCTCCCTGAGATCTTTATCATAGCTGAGGTATCCACTGAAAGATCAGGGGCACCGGGATACATATCAAGTGCTGGGTGACAGACTCAAAGAGACATAGAGCGTGGTGAAATTCACTCTCTGCAACATTGTTATTTACTAACAGAAATGTTGTTATTCCAAGAAATATAACAAATGAGCTTTAATACAGTATTTTCAATCACTAGCGTAATCAGTCAGAAAGCTTTGTAGTGAAGGTATTTTTCTCTAAATCATATGAAGAAAAATCTTCCCGAGTAGGGAATAATTGTGGTATTTTTCTCTTTCACCTTCTTCAAAGTTTTATACACTTGGTCACATCTACAGGTATATATTGGCTTCAGAGAACCCTTCATTTTTTGTACACTTTGTTGAGTTGTAGATTTCATTCTAAATTGATAAAAATGCCATTTTTGCCCATCATTCTACACCCAATAAATAGCCGATAATGACAAAGTGAAAACATGTTCTTAGAAATTGTTGAAAAATTATTAAGTGTAAAAACTGAAATCTCTCATTTACCAAATTATTCATACTTTTTGTTGTGGCTCCAAACTGTGGTCAGGTTCATCCTGTTTGCTTTAATTATCCTTGAGATGTGTGTGAACGTGATTGGAGTCTATCTGTGACAAACTGAATTGACTGGACATACAGTAGTTTAGAAAGGCACATACCTGTGTATCTATGGTCCCACAATTCATAATGCTGTCAGGACAAAAACCAAGCCATAAATTCCAAGGAAGTCTCTAGACTTCCATGATAAAATTATGACAAGGCATAAATCAGGGCAAAGGTATAAAACCATTTCAAAAGCTTTTGTATTCCTAGGAGCACAGTGGCCTCAATAATTGTGAAATGGAAGAAGTTTGGAACTACCAGGACTCCCTGACCTGGCAAGAAGGGCCTCGGTCAGGGAGGTGACCAAGAGCCAAACAGTCAGAGGTTCAGAAGTCCTCTGCAGAAATTGAACAACCTGGTGGAAGGACGACCATCTCAGCAGCACTCAGCAACATGCATGTTTTAAAAGGGCACTGAAGATTGTTTTGATGAAATATTCAATTCACCATATTTATTTATAGCAGACTAACATTGTTCCTGTAATACTTACATCTGTTAGTCCTTAGGAGAAAAGCCGACGTCCTCTGAATGAATGTAGGAGGGTGACTAATTCAAAACACACGCTGGTGTCAAACAAACAGCCAGCTATCTGACAGATGGCCACGAAGCACCAGTAAACTTCTGCTTAATTAAGTAGCAGTAAATGTGCATTGATCTGGAACGCAGATCTGTCTACGCAGCGAATGATATCAATGTAGTGTCTTGCGCCAGGTCTATTTGTTGAGCATTGTGTATTTAACATAAAATTCCACTGGTTTAGTCACTTCTGAACAGTACCTAACTACAATCAGTTTTAAAGTGGGAACCTTTAAATCCTTTTTTTAATGTCTAGTGGAAGAAACGGGGTTTACTGGTGATCATGGAAGCTGCTGTGTTGCTGTCGTCCCTCATAAAACCTTATGTTTTGTGTTGACCTTCCCATAGTGCTGCAGAGTTCTCAGGAAGCGGGTGGGACAGTCTTTCATAGTTTGATGCACACTCACTCACGGTCATTCATTCATTGGTTATTTATGTGCACCACCAGTCTCTGTCTGAGCAGGTTGAGCCGGAAACAAGCAAAAGAAGATTTTTTTTTTCTATTCTCCACAGTGACTGTATTTTGTGATATTTGATGGTAAAGCACACATGAGAACATATATGTGAGAAATATACTTTTTATTGATTCTAACATCTACATTAAAAGCAGTGGAGAATTCCCTTAAAATCTCATTTACCACTTTTCGATACACAGAAAACTATTTCTCACCCAACAGATACAATGTTTCAGATGACCCTAGAATCAGACGTTAGACTTACAAAGACCAAGACATGACGATTGACGGGGAGAGTGCTGGGGAAAGGACTGGGACTTACAACTTGATATACTGGGCTTACCAACAACCTGTTAATAGTGTTTCCTCTCTTACAACTCATACAACTGTAGGATTCACTTTTTAAATTAGAATTGATGGCTCGTGGTTGTATGCCTCCGCCAACCAGTGAAGTTGCAGGTTATATCCGTATCTGTCCAGACGTATATAATACACAGTGGGTCCAAAAGTCTGAGACCACTTTCCTATTCACTTGATTGGGACCCCACTACATGTAGTGAAAACTTTGAAAGAATTTAATAAAAGTTATTAAATGTAAGTCTAAAGATAGAGGATGTAATTTGTTTTACAGATTGTGAAGCCTCTCAAGGCAAATTTTGATATATGATATAAGGATATGGAAATAAAATTAATTTGACTTGACTTTGTGAAGCTTCGTTGTTCTTATTCTGATGTATATCTACTGTATTGGTGTGTAAATTTATGGAGAGAAACAAAAAATTGTCAGATTCCTTGTATGTGTTCAAATGCTTGGCCAATAATTCTTCTGATAAAATAATAATTATTATAATAATAATTCTGATAGAACACAATGTTGTAGCCATGATAGCAGAAAATGCTTTAAATATGGATGTTGCTGCAAAGAAGCTACAAATTCTAAAACATGGATGCTTCACACACATCTTCAACCTGGCAGCACAGAAGATCTATACAATCACCACAGTAAATTACTTGCAGAATTTAAATTATGAATTGTCGAAGGAGACAACTTTCTTCCAGTAACTGAAGGAGAAAAAAAATTATCGCGTGCTGATATTATGACGGTGCGCACACAGGCCTCATAGGTAGTTGCCTTTAACTCAGGGCTGGCTCTAGACATGGTACCCTAGACAAGATTTTCATTGGTGCCCCTCCTTAGCTAAGCTCAGCTGTTACTAAAACTTCAGTTCTTCCTTAAAAAGGACCTGATGTCTTAATTTGCTTTGGGATGCATTTTCTCCTCACAAATTAGCAAACACTTAACCACTGAAATTTAAAGTTCCTCTCCTGCTATGAATTAAACCCCTAAAACACCTTTGCCTTATTTAGTATTCACGGATCTAAGAGTATACAAATTAGCTTCTGTGTCTGCATTTGGGTCCTCCTTCCTGTTGCTTCATACATACTGTGACAGTTTATTCTGCATTCCGCATTAGGCTGCGCAGTAGTAGATGTAAAACTTTATTGATCCCTCATGGGTGAATCCATGTTTGTCGACAACGAAGGCAAATCCCCTTAGGAAGCCTAGAAAGAGGGCAATGCAGGGTCCCCTAGGGAGACCGAGCAGTAAGCTGACGGCAAGTCCCCTCTGGAGGTGTTCCTGGAATGGTGTCAGTGGAGGCTGGTACCCTCAAGAACAAAAGGTGGAGGATGACCAGGCAAATGGAGTCGTTCTGGATGACAACTTGAAAGCCTGCGCTGTAAGCAGGACTGTTCTGAAGACCACTGAATAGACTGGAGCTCAGGTGAGACAGCCAGTACTAGAAGATTCAGTTGCAGGTCAAGCCAGGGTGCAGGGCAGGATGCGGCAGCTGCAGGACGCAGGCAGCTGGAGATCAGGAGCTGGTGTTGATCGGATTGCCGACTGGGAACCAGGAGTAGGCTTGATGTCAGCCAACACAAGAACAGGATCCAACAGGAGGCTGGTTGACTTGAGAGAAGGAACATGCAGGTGGCTGCAGGTTCACATACCCGAGCTAAATCAGCTGGAGAGAAGGCTGAAAGCTCGCATGAAGTGCTGAATCCAGTCAGGCAATTAACTTTTTAATGATGGTTTAAACAACACTTCCCTTTTGTGCCATCCTTAAAGCGGCCTCTTTGTACCCCCAACTAGTGTCCTTCCTTTTCCATTCTCAATAAAGGCGCACATATTTCGGTCAGTTTGTACTGTCACATTGTAGCCAGGAACTCAAAGGAAAGGACCCAAACGACGTACAATACAACACAGGCTGAGATGTTGAAGGTCTTTTAATATACAAAACAAGGCTTAAAGGTAGAGGGATGGATGAACAGGTAGGCGAGTCACAGGCAAACAGGAAGGAACAAACGACAGGATTCTTTACACAAGGAACTCAATGGATCATACACAGATGACACAGAGACTTAAATACACAAGGGAGGCAGGGGTAATTGGGAACAGGTGAAACACATCAAGGCAGGGCAGACAATCACAGAACCAATAAAAATTAGAGACGGGAAGTAGAACAACTATAGACACAAAAGAAAGGTAATTTCAAAATAAAACAGGAAATAACAACAGAGTCCAGGTGTAAAGACACTCAGAGAGGCAGATCTTGAATTAGGTCCGGTCTTTGACCAACTCTTTGCTCATTTATGATGTTTGTTTCAACTCAGTATAGAAAAAGAGAAAGAGCATGCAACATCTGTCTAATGTGCTGCACACATCTACACTTCCTCACTGGGATGTCAGTGTGAGGAGCCAATTAGTATAAAAACATTAGTTTTCCTCCTCTGACTCATAATCCTTTTTCTGCTCACTCACACACACGTTCTCATTCCCTCCCACTGATTCACACCTGTTGCTTTTTGCTTCCTCTTATTCTCTCTTACACCCCACACCCATACCCCCCCCCACACACACACACACACACACACACACACACACACACACACACACACACACACACACACACACACACACACACGTCTGTATGTCTCAACAATCTAAGGATTTATCATGTGTGATTGTTGTTGTTGCTGTGATATTATCCAAAGCCATCCTCTGCCAACAAAGTACTCCAACTACCTTTATGACATTGTTACTAACTAAATTTAGACTCTTATAATTTTACTGATAATTTTAATTATTAATTAAAATTCCAAAATTTGTGGTTAACCATTTATGTGATTTGAATACTTCAATTGCGCTTACACACACGAAGAAAAAACAGCAGAGTGGAAATGATTAGAATGAATCAGTAAATAAAAACAGTATTTGTGTTTAAAAATAATGTGAAATTTAAGCTACTTCCTGAGTGAAAAAAGGAATCTACATCTTAGTCTAAAGAGACTGAAATGATTGATGCTTAAGACAGGTTTTGGGTGGTGTATCACTAACATTTTCAGTAGGGCAGACAGTCTGCCAAAAAGTAAGAGCAGAAGTAGAACATGCACAGTCACAGTAAGTGTTGGGTACATGTCTGATTAAACACACATCCTTTTATTTAGCCCTTAAACACTTTACATTCAAACTGATATGGAATCACTGAAAACTACCAGGCTTTTTATCTGTGACACTGCTAATTAAGCAGCAGCTCTAGTCTCCTGTAGGAAACCATGGGAGCAGCCAGTTCCATTACCACACCCCTATGTGTGTGTGAAGAGATGTGGATCACTTTGCTGACAGATGTGTGTTACTGAGGATACACTGCTACACAGACCTCACACACTGCACAGACATGGACACAGCATTCAGCTGGATCCTTTAAACTATTAAGACTCTAACAGGATCCATCTGTTAGATAATAGCTTGTTATGTTAGCTACAGAGTGAGAAAAGAGTTGTGCACCACGCAGGATATCCATCAAGGTTATCAAGGTTGGTAGCACAAAATTTCCACCTTAAAGGAATATATCATATTTATGAGAGATTGTTCTATTAATGTCTCTGTTGAGTGATGAGATCATAACGTAGGCATTTAAATCCTTCTCATTGTTGGTTGTGGAGCAAAAACATAAGTGAGGACAAGATCCTGGTCATTGACAAACGTGCACCTGAAACACAGTACAACTCACATTTAAATTGCTACAGTGTTTATGCAATTATAAAAAAAAATTAAACTAATGTTGAACAACACATGTACAGCACATACACCATCATAATGCACACCCAAAACATAACTATATACACCTGAGGCAGTATTATTCCACAGCTACAGGATTATGTACAGCTCATCAGGTGCCACTATTTAAAGGCAAATGAAATAATCTAAAAATCTCGCAGTCAAAAATGTGGGTCTCCCCCATCGCACAACTCCATAATGGGAAGTGTCTGCACTAATGAGGGTATATAGAGTTTCCTTCACAGGCCACAGACCATTTTTCAGACCCGCCACTGTCACTGCTGCAGACATCATCCATCACACAGCAGGGCCAGTGGCACACAACCCTATCCATCACTGCTGCAATGTTAATACAATTTACAGTGGCATGAAAAAGTTTGGACATCCCTGGACAAAATTTCTGTTGCTTAGAATAGTTAAGTGAGTAGAAGCTGAACTGATCTCCAAAAGGCATAAAGTTAAAGATGAACCATTCTTTTCAGCATTCAAGCATTTTACTTACACTTCAGTTCTTCTTTAAAAATGACTTTAAAAAATTCCTCTCCTAGTAGGAATTAAACCCCTAAAAACTCTTTTCTGTCCCTCAAAATGGCATATTTAGAAGTTTTTTTTGTCATTTTTTTCCATGAACTATACTGTCCATACCAAAATCTATGCCCATGGAAATTTTCATTAATGAACATTAATGAATTTTCTGCAATTTAAGAATCAATTTGCCAATTATTTCAGCACCAAAGGGTTAGGACTGTTGCACCAAAACCAGGCCAGTATTATCTGAAATTTGACATGTGAAATTAAGTCTGGTGATAGTGTATTTTTTCCTTTTCTTAACACAAAAAATAAAATACAAGAGAAAATTACAGTTAAAACAGGACATATCTGACTTAAGAGGAAGGGGAAGAATCTGACCAATTATACACTTCACTAATGAAGTTCCTTGCTCAGGACAGACAGTAAACCCCACAGGTGAAACAGCATACTGTCTTGCAGCCCCACTACATCAACACATTTCCTGATCCTGTACATAGGAAACACGCAGCTTTATCTGAATTAATCGTTAAAGACAACCCATCGGTAATACCAAGATTTGGCTGGATGGGGCTCTGCAGTGGGGGCCTGCTGGACACGGACATCCACCAACAGCAGAGCTGCCAACAGAACCTGCACGATTTCCTGCAGAAACTCTTTCTTCTTTCCTGTCCATTTACCTAATTTCTGCAGATATTGTGATGCTGATACAAAGGAAAAATACAAAGGCCGACACATCGTGATGACAAGCAGCGGCCAGATGACACATGCGCTTCACAGCAAATTATAGCTACTGGGATTCTCATCTTCAAACCAGGCACAAGGTTCAGAAGTGAGGTCTGTTGCTGGCACAGCACAGCATGCAGCTCACACACGCACGCACGCACACATACACATACACATACTCTAAAAATCATGTGTATTTGAAATTTTATTGATACATTTTTGATTTAGTAAATTCAGTAATAATTCGATTAAAACAGTCTGACACCACTTTTATAGTTCAGCATTCATGATGAAAAAAATGTTCTTTGTTATTATGTACCATTCAATCTGAGCCTCAGCTAAAGCCTGATGATAATAAACCTTATCCAATATTAGCTGAGGTTTTGAAAAAAAATGTTAATTGTAAATTCATAAATTGATAAAATTACATTTAATTCAATTTAAAGGTCAAAAGTTTAAAGATACTTCAGAGTGTACTGTTTAACTTATGTACATTTTTGTCACTTTTGGTTGGATTTTATTGAGAGTGTATATTATATCATATAAAATATTAAAGTGTAAATGATGATCTACAAAGCTGTTCTGTATTATTAATCTACTGCATCATCTCATAGTTTTTAGGAAGTGATCTGAAAAAACTTCACATGCAATTTCAGAATTTTATTTCAGCTTAATGTTTTTTGATTAGTGTATTGATGTTTTTATTTAAAGAATTATACATTACTATATACAACTCAAAAGTTTACATTTTTCAATTTATTAATCCAGGATAACAGAGTAAATGAAAATGATTATGATGACGAGGATCATTATTATCATTATTATTATTATTAATGTTGTTATTCATAGATAGCAGACACATGGATATGGCCTCCTGGTATATGTCATCATATTGCTAAGTCAATTTACTATTTATTATTTAAACTTGTGGTATTTTAATCCCGCTCTTTTTTTTTAACCTGTTGATTATATGATTACTTCTTGGATTACATTTATTCTACCACATCAAAAGAAATGTTAAATTATTTCCTAAAGTCCAAAGTGGCATCTTTACATGTACTGTTTTGTCTTATCAACAGTCTAAAACCCAAAAAGATTCCATTTATAATGACATAAGACCAAGAAAACAGAACTGTTGTTAAGTTTCTGTCAATTGACCAATCAATTAATTGTTTCAGAAAGTACACAAATATTTTATTTTTTACTTTGAGCTGTACAGAGCCTAAGGTGACTGAAATGAATTTCAACATTTCTAACAGAGCCAGCTGACAGGAGCAGATCTACATCAACATCCGTCTCTTACATTACACATCATTAACTAAGTACAACTAAACACAGGCAGATTATGAGTGATATTTTATAAAGTTAGTGAGAGATTCATGATCAATATGTATAATGCGAACCCCTATTTCTCCATGAGGCCTTGTCAAAATGAAAATCTATTTTACTATCTTATGATGGGGTTAAAAAAAGGAAGCTTTTAAATCCTTTGAGTTTTTTCTGACAAGAAAGAAAGAAAGAAAGAAAGAAAGAAAGAAAGAAAGAAAAAGAATGAAAAAGTTTTATGTTAGATTTTTTTATCATAGCTGCCACTAAATCATTTTTTCACTGTTGTGAGCTCGATCATGATTTGATGGAGCTGCAGAGGGGGTCAAAGTGCGACAAAGAGCGGCTTCCCTCGCTGCTCTGGGTGTTTGAACACAAACGATTTTAGAAGTGGTATCTATTTGACCATTGTCCACAGAGGTTGTCCTTCATAATCCGTGTTGATCCCTGATCGTGCTGTGACTGGAGCTGAAATGAAAGCACTTACATTAACAGAGAGGTTACAGCTGTCAGACTCGCTCAGGATCCCGAGGCGGTGTAGAAAAGTCTCCTCCGGCGTCCACTCCTCTTGTTTGTTACCTCTCAGGATTATTGTCCCATTGGCGGATCGGCTCGGTCACACTCACACACAGAAGAAAACGCTTTTTCCATTGACGGCAGGAGACAGGGTGAAGTGTCCACGCGCCTATCAGAGGTCGTCGCTCAGCCCGATTCTCATTGGCCGGGACGTTCCGGTGGGCGGTGGGTCTGCCGGCCGTATCTCCCGGTCTGATGAAGGAGCTGCTGAAATAAGGAAGGAGAAGACATCAAGAGTTAATAATAATCATTTGTAAGGTATAGCACGTTTATCAAACGACACTAATACATTATGCTAGAAATGAATTGCATCCACCCATTAATCATGTACCTTAAACAATACTTTGTACTAGCAACATTTGAAAGTGTTACTGAAACACATCTGAAACCCATTTAACTCACTCAGCTGCGAAATAACAATACAATGACAAATATCAACACTCAACATTGTCAACAATACACTGTTTGAAAGAGTTAACAATTATAAACATTTAGGGATAGAAATTGATGACCAGCTGAAGTTCAGTGAATATGCTACTATGAAGGTCAAAAAACTGCTACAGCGAATGTTCTTCTTACAAAAATTAAACAGTTTTAATGTTGAAGTTTATGTCTTTCAGCTTTTATACAAGGCTGTCCCTCGGAGCAGCCTGTCCTTTGGCCTGATTTGTGTATTTGGTAACATGCAGAACGAAGACCAAGATAAGTTGCAGCACATGATCAAGATGGCAAGCAGAGGCTTGGGCTTGACCTTATGGTGGCACAAGACCAAACCTCAGCTATTCACCAGAATCATTAGGCAGTGGATATCCACAGCAAATATCTCCTGTGTAAGAGCTAGCTAGCTGCTAGCTAACATTAATTCCATCCAATGCCAGACTGATAAACTTTCAACAAAAGATGAAATGCTTTTCTTTCAAAACAGTTTATGTAAAGGGTGGAAATGCATTTTTAACTGAGGTACCCCTGTATATTTATATATTCATTATAATATTATCCTAGCAGAGGCCAGTAACATTTGCTAGTGTAAATATCAGTTGACCCTGTGTTTACTTTCTTAACTGGCACAGATGAAAATGAAAAGACTGCATCAATCAACGATCAGCTCTGGGAAGGGAAGAGATACAGGAGAAGATAAGGAGACTGAGGGGAAAAGAAAGCGAGAAGGTGATGGAGATGAGAGAGGGAGAGCAGGTGCTGCCCACTGTGTCCAGGATAGGATTAGCATAATGTCCCTGTGCTATTCAATACAAACAAAAACTGACTGACCTGTTCACAGTCAAACAATGTCGGCCTAATTACCACAGAGATATATGTTCTTTAGTAATTACAGTGGAACTTAAAGGCTCAATTTAACAGAAACACAAACTTAGCATAATTATAGTGTCGTAATATATTATTATTGTATAAATATATAATTTCATAAAACACATTTTGCTTACGTTTATGTACTCAAACATTTCTATAATTCAAATCCAAAGCAACCCTCCTGACCACCAGGGGGAACGGAAAGAAAGCGGTCATATACTGTAAATCACTTTATGTAGTTGATGTGGTTAACTTGTTTTATTTAGCTGCTTTCTTTAGCAGCTGGGTCTTTGTTGTTTCATGCTAACCACACATCACACACTCATCTTATCAACATTTTTGGTTTATAGCACTGTACACTCATGCTGACAGTGTGGATAAAGACATCTTATTCACAAATAGAGACATAGGTGGGAATTCTGACAATCCCCTCCCCTTAATCAATCCATAAACCCCTGAATATTTTCTCGGCTCTGTCAAGTTGTGAGCCACTACAATGATCTCAAAAATTAGTTTGTTTCAAACATCTTGACTAAGCTTTATGGGTGTCAAAGAAGTGTCTAATTTCATTAACACTAAATCACTGCATAGACGGAAATCAATTGTAAGTCAGTTGTACAAGACATACAGAACATTTCTCTACCAACAGTAGTCTTAATCAAGAATGCAATGCAAAGCCAATGTGTTCACAAAGTAGTGACACTGCTGCTTCCTGATGAGTTGATGGTAAACAGACTTTACTTACACACTACTTTTCTCTCTTAGAGAATCCCTTTCCAGTTTTCGGTGCTTCTCATACCCATTCAGACACATGCTGATGGTGATGAAGCTGATGTGAAAGGCCCTGGCCTATCTATTCAGAGTAATGTGAGGTTCAGTATCTTGCTCATAGACACTTTGAATTGAATTGTGGGATTTGAATTGTGGGAACCATGACATTAAAATTTTGCCAACATCAGGCTAGCTAAATTTGTAAATGCATCTTTATCTATCCATTTCAGCCCTCCGCCCAGACCAAAATGGCATTTTTCTCCCCACAGAATGGAGCTTTACCAAAACAGCCTCCAGCGTGTGTAAATCTTAAAATTCCATCTTGTTGTTTAAGTGTATCCAGGGCAAACAGACTTTTTATTTTTTTTAAAAGCAACAAAAAAAAAAACAAAAAAAAAAATGGACCAAGCCTGCCCATTGAGGGTCAAGAGGTTTGTGACAGGGTTAAATTTTGACAGCTAGGCTACTGATAAAGCCTTGGTCCTCGAGGCTTTATCAGTAGCCTAGCTGTCAATCAAAGGAGACAATGGGTATAGTTAGAAGGACTGGACCTCACACAGAGGCCCATTCACATGGCTGTGGACATTAACACTGCAATTGTACAGTCAAGACAGATTGAGGCCCCCGAGCTTCACTTAATGGTGGGATCTGAGTGCATTTTCCGACTTTCTGACTATTTGAAGGGGGACTCCTAGAACATGTTCATAAGGTAATTCCTTACTGTATATTTAATTAAACAGGAACAACAAAAATGGAAGAAAAACTAATACTGCTGTAGAATAGCAGATATGTAGAACGTTGGTTTTGAGTTTAGAGAAAAAAGTGATTTTACAATAAGATCAACTGAGTATAAAGGCACTCTGTATGTGTGGTTATGCTGACATGGTCCTGCAGCCTTCACAATGTTGTGCTCGCATGTGAGTGTTACAGTATTTACAAGGATCTGGGCAGAGGAGGCTGACACCTCACCACCACCACCATCATTTATCATTGCTTTAACAGGTAGAGCACATTAGGGTTAAATGAAGCACTCTGTATCCTAAACACTGAACGATACACTTTTGCTTCATCTTTCACTCTTTTTGATCTGTGCAGCATGTCCGAATGAAAGGAAAAGGAAAGGATGGAACTCGCTGTCAATTAATTTTATTGCCAGTTTTTTCTTCTTCACGCGCATTGAAGGACAGGCAGAGGCTGATCTCACATACATGTCAATTACTCTGACATAGCCACAGCTCTCTTGTGTTGGAAGCCATTGTTTCGGTGCTCCTAATTGTTGTGGTTGTGGTAGCCAACAGTAGCCTTATCTGTAATCTTTCTTTACTTGTATATTTCGCTGATGTGATATGAATAAGTTCAGCCTGTGGGCAACTTGGATAACGCTTTCTATTAAGCCCATATGTATAATGTATTATAGATATTTTCCCTTACACATTATAATGCATACACAATGTTTGATAACAGGTGCTATACAGTATGCCATCTTAATTGATTTTAATATATGTATCAATATGATGTAATATAATTCACAATAGCTGATGGAGTATCACAATTTCTTTTTAACACTTCAATAATGTCACTTGAAGGATTAAAAAGTTGTGAAAATCATGTTGCTTTCTGTAACCATAATCATAGCTATATTAACCATCAACATTGCATTTTCTTCTGTCTATCACTTAAGTCTCTGGGCCATTGGATAAGTATCTGGGCCATATAAAAGTATTGACACTGATCAGTTTGCACAAAAGGTATTACCTTGTTGGAACAAGGCAATTTCTACTGTTAACTATTGTTGTGATGAAAGATGAAATGATTGTCATTGTAATAACATTCCATAGTTGTAATACCCTGTCTTATGTTATAAACCACAGTGCAGTATATAACATTACCTGTCAACTGTCATAAACTGCTTGGATCATATTTCATCGTATCACCGTCACCTAAAGCGAAATGACCACACCCATGCAGACCCATACATTTTTGAAACACAGCTTTTGGGTCTTAATATCTGGTTAGACTGCTGTCTCAAATTTGCACACACTTTTAAATTACTTGTTCCCATTAGACAAATGACTTGAAAGGATATGGGTCTTGTGTACTCAAGATAACCGCATATTACCTTTGGGTTATTTGAATGCAAATATTCTTCATCTTTGATTTACATTATAGGGAATTAATAATTCATATGATAATCATATTGTCTTCAGGTCAAAGTTGTACTGAATGATTTAACTATGGACTTATTTTACCTGAAGCAGATGATGAGCTGCCATTAATCTATTGAAACAGCTAGAAGCACACTCTGTATCAGTTATGATCACAGAAAGTGCCATGATGGTCAGAACACATTCTCATGTAAAATTGATATAGTAATTATGAGGAACTGTGACTTCTCTTCATATCATGACAGAATAAGGTAACTGAAATGGCCTGAAAACAGGAGAGAGTAAACTGCTGAGTATAAGACTTTCATGTTTTAATGAGCTTCCCAGACAGACTCATCTTGGGTAAAACAAACAAGAACAAAAGCCAAAAGAGGCCAAAACATACCACCTCCTACAGACTACCAGAGACAGAGGCCATCTGTCTTGTGACTAGGATCAGTTTTAGAGTCATGCCAGCCTTTGGTTTCCACAGGGAGGGGGAGAGGTAGCACTGAGCACCTGACACATTGGCAGGGAACACATGACAGGCTTTGAAAAAAAAAAGGATATAGATGGAAAAACAGAAGAAACTACACAAACAAAATACACAAACTTTGACTTATGCTGGACGTTAATTGGACAACACTTGAATTTATGGAAACATCAAATCCTGGTTTGAGTTTAATGTACAGACAAAATTTAAGGAGCATTTAAGCTCTAGAACAGTTCTCTGCATACATAAACAGTCTGCAGATTAGTTTAAGGGTGGCATGTAGTGAGAGAGGCTGAAAGTCATTGTGCTGGAGGGGGCAGTTTACCTATCAGCAACTGTGCTTAAAAAAATGTTCCTCCTGCTCCAAAAGAGGTTTTTTTGCATGCAGGATGGTCTGAGTTGCTTTAGACCATCTGTGATCAGCAGTCAGGATCCAGGTGAATCCCTTTCCTTGTTAAAGGACTTACTGGGTTTTTGCCTCTCTTTGAAGCTCAGGCTTAACCAGTTTTAAACGGATAAAATCGCAAAAAAAGAAAAAGCAAAGTCTCTCTTAAACATTGCAGCCAATTAGCACGGTGACTCTATCCTTGGAGTGGAATGTTAATCCTTGATTGGCTGTTGCTCAGTCAACACAGTCAGATGCGAAAACACACACAGACACAGGAGACATGTAGTCAAATAAATGTTTCTTATATCTTCAAACAATTGTATAGTCATTAAAATAAACTAAAACACAGAAACTGCAGAGTATACTACTTACAGAGAAATTATATATGAAGTATATCCTCCCAAAAGCAAAAAAGATTCTTCTGTGCAATGTGCTGAACCAAACACCATTTTCACAGCTCTCATGTTACTGAAAGGTTACTAGCCTGTGTTGTCTACAGTGGACTGCATACTGGTTGGAAACAGAACTTAGTAGTTACTGATTTGGCTGACAGCACCTTTTGACAGCAGTACCTTCAACACTCTGTTGTGGCTTCATTGTACAAGAAAGCTGATGGTTCCACTCACTGAATCACACATGGGTGTTATGGTTCTCAACAAACCATTCTGATCTGTGCTGTGAGTGTGAGATAGAATATACATCAAAAATATGGACACACTTTCTCAACATGCCATATGTCAGCTCATACAATGTCCTATATACAAAGATAGTGTTTCCAACCTGTTCCATTGTCTGACTGCTCATGTTTTTTCCTCATCAGACATCGCTGAGTTTGTGGCTGAAGAAGGGGAAGAAGGACAAGGTAACACCTTATTCTGAAATACAATGCAGTATGTACATATGATGTTAATGCTGTACAATTCCTCCCAGAAAGAGAAAATTTCTCTTAGCAAACTCCATCTACTACTTGAAAGGTTATTGTTGGCTATCCACAGCCAAATACGTAATATGCTCTATTGGAGTCAGATCTGGTGACCAGGGAGGCTACTGAAGTTCACTGTACTCATTGCCATGTCCATGAAACCAGTTTGAGACTGGAGGACTTTTGCTTCGTGATATGCTGCATTATCATGCTGGAAGTAGCCATTGGAAGATGGTAAATTGTGGCCATAATGGGATGCACATCGTCAGCAACAATAATCCACCAGCCTGGATTGTTGACACAAGGCAGGCTGTGGCGCCATGGAGACATGCCGTTGACACCAGATTCTGACCGTACCATCTGCTTGCCTTAGCAAAAATCCAGATTAATCGGACAAGGTTTGAGCTGTCCAGTTTTGGTGAGCCTGTGCCCGCTGCAGCCTGGACATGTTATGCATTCTGAAATGCTTTTCTGCTCATCACAGTTGTAAAGAGTGGTCCTCTGAGTTACCATATCCCTTCTGTCAGCTCCAAACAGTCTGGCCATCATCAGCATGAAATAAAGGTAAAGCAGATATAGCAACTCTTATGGAGCATGTTGCTGCATTTTAAAAAAATAATAATAATGGAGACCCAAGAGGTGAAGAGTGGGGAAGGAAAGAAATAATTGGCCCCTTGAAACTGAGTTCGCAGTAACTAATGCAAAGCTTCATGAGTTGGATATAAATTCATCACAGTTTGGTCAGATGACATGAACTATTATTTTGACAGTAACAATTCTCAAAAAGCAAGAAAATGCTATCTCTATGCCAAAACCTCTGTTCCACAGAGTCAAGTCAATTCAAGTTAATTAATTATGTTGAATTGTTAGGTTTAATATTTATTCAAGTTAACTCAGTGCATTTTACTGTAAAACATGGAAAACATTAAACATATGAGATAGAAAGCACGTATAGAGTATAAATACTCCACATGAATACGATTACTTTTTACTCACAAAGCGCACACAAAGATACATGCGTGCACGCGGACACGCACACACACACACACACACACACACACACACAGTAATGTTTTAAGACTGCTTTTAAAAAAAAGGCACAGCTGCAGCAGATCTCAGGTCATCAGGCAGTTTGTTCAAGAGAATAGCACCATAGTGACTAGATGCACCTTCACCTGATTTAGTTTTAATCCTAGGTACACTCAGGAGGCACATGCTTGATGATCTTTTTGGGAAGTTCTGCAAAAAGGACATTACAGTAATCAAATCTGCTAGAGATTTATGCATGTTTATTTTAAATGGTAGAAATTTGTCTTTGTAATGGTGGTGATTATATGCTGGAAATTCAGATTGGCATCAATAATAAAACCAAGGTATCTGACATGCTCACCATGCTTTAGAGAAAAAGATAACATGGATACAGTCTCCTGCCTTTGTGCTTTTGGGCCTATTATCAGAATTTCAGTTTTTTCTTTGTTAAGTTGTGGAAAATATTGAGACATTCAGTGATCGATGTCATCAATGTATCTGACAAGCTCATTTCCAGGACTGGAATAGCATAGGAATGGTAGGATACATTGTGATTCTGTATAATGGTACGAATAGGGACCGTGTATAAACTGAAGAGCAATCGACTAAAAAGTCACCCTCAGAAAATGTTAACATCTTCAGATGTAAAGCTGCCAATAGATACGAAAAAAAATTCTACTGGTACACATCATACAGGTTGTGGAGGGCTAGGTAACTAGACAAGATGAGGACTGAAAATGATCCTCAGCAGCTGGTTGTTAGGCCAAAACCAAAGACAGAAACATACGTGGAAACACCAATAAAAGTCAGTGCTCAAGGTCAAGTAACACAAACAACTCATAAGCGGAACAGGAAATATCTACTCTCAAACTCTGACTGCAGCATTGGGTGATGGCCTTCAGAATGACATTGTGAATATCACACAAAGACCAACTGACATTACTGCTTTGCTGGTCCAGCAAAATCTATGTGATCAAGAAATATCCTGGACCTTTGCAATTTAGCATCACAAAGATCTTTAGATTATATTGACCACTTATGATGTTGATCTGATTAATTCTCTAGGGAGAGTTCATCAAAGTATAATGGCTGCAAATGGCAAAAACAGCACCAAAATTGCACAGTAATTTCGAAATGGCTGACTTCCTGTTGGGTTTAGGATATGGCTTCTTTTTTTTTTTTTTTTTAGGATAGAGGCTTTTTTGTAAGTCTTGGGATGTTACATGTGGATACTGCATTTTATACGTATAGGTGAAACATACTGCCAGGACTACTTTGTTGAACCTTTGTAGTGGGTGCTATCAAGCCATTTTGCAAAACCCAATCATGAGCCCTATATCAGATATCAATTTTTGCTATATCTGATGTGTGCCAGGTTTCGTGAGTTTTTGAGCCTCCATACCACCTCAAAAACAATCTCCTGTTTCATGGCAAAACATCAAGATCCATAAAATATGTCCATTTTCACCACGTCTGATGCATATGCAAAGTTTCCTGACTTTTCAAGCACCTTTAGCCCCTCAAAATTGCAATGCATTTGCTTTGACAATAATAATTATTTAAGCTGCAAGCAACTTTGATCAGGCCCTCGCACTATCATGCACACTGGGGACTCCTGGTGGGATGCCAGTTCACAAAGCTGTGCACTTTTGTGACCATTTGAGACTGCACAAACTTTTAAGATGTTATTTCCTGTGTGGAGTGTGTGGAAGCAGGCATAAGAAATTGCAAATTTTGTATTAATTCCTATGTCCAGAATGTGTCATAGAGAACATGCACCAAATGTGCAAGAGATCATTGTATATCAAGTGTCGACAAGATCATGAAACTTTTATGTAAGTAAAATTATGATTGGCCAACAAGGTTTTCCTCCTGTTACCAGTAGGTGGCGCTATTACTGTGATTCAACATTGGCCTCTAGATGTCTTCAGGCTGGGATTCTTATCAAACATGAAATTTGGGAATGATCTGATGATGTGGACTAAAGTTACAACAATTTCAAAGACATCAAAATTCACTGGACCGCAGCAAAATGCAATTCAATGAAAACTCACAATTTTCACAATAAAGCATCATCACGGTCATAAGGCTTTTCTGACCAAATCTATGGTGGATCTGGTCAACCCCCTAGGAGGAGTACACCAAAGTATAAAACATGTAATTTCCTGTTGCCAGTACGTGGTGCTATAAATATAACTGAATATTGGCATGTAGATGCCTTCATGTCAGGACTCTTATCAAACATGTGAAGTTTGTGGCATATTGGACAATGTAGTTTTGAGTTACAACAACTTCCGCTTTCATGACGAAACCCTGAAATTCAATGAAAACTCAAAAGCTTCAAAATTTAGCATGGCAAAGGGTTTTAGATTAGGCTGACCCCATTGGATGTCAATCTGTGTAGTGGTGGACATGATGTATTGCACATTTCGTATTAATTCCTGTGTCCAGAATATGGCGCTAGAGAAGATACACCAAACATGCATTGTGTTGTTATATATTAAGTGTAGAAACGATGATTAACGTTTTTTGTAAATAAAATGATGATTATTACGCAAGGCTTACTTCCTTTTACCAGTAGGTTACTATCATAGTAATAGGTTACCATTACTATGATATTAGCATGCAGATTTCTTCAGGCCAAGAGTCTTATCAAACATATGAATTTTGGGGCAAATTGGACAACGTATATTTCAGTTACAACAATTCCCTCTTTCATGCCGAAAAATCAAAATTCATCGTGTCACCACAGACATGCTGTTCAACATAAACTGAAAAGGTTTACAAATTACCATCGCGAAGGTCTTTAGATTAGACTAACCACATATGTTGTTGATCTGCTTAAATCTCTGGGAAGAGTTCATAAAAGTATAATGGCTGTAAATCGCAAAAACTAGGCCAAAATTGCACAATAAATTAAAAATGGCTAACATTTTGGTTTAGAATAGGGCTCCAAGATACTTTTTTGTAAGTCCTGGGATGTTACATATGCCTACCGAATTTGTACATATAGGTACATGGGCGCCAGGCCTACTTTGTTGAAATTTTTTAGGGGGCACTATTGAGCCATTTCTCCCCACCCAATCCTGAGCCCTATATCAGATATTAATATCTGTTACTTCTCACACATGTACCAGTTTTTGTGAGTTTTCAAGCTTCCTCCCCCCCCCAACAACAACTTCCTATTTCATGGTGAAACATGTTTAGCTATCAATCAGAAATGTCCGTGTTTCGGTAGCTGGCTGGCTGTTGCTGGTGGCTCTTGCTGTCTTCATCCCCTTAGATGCAAACTTTGGGATTGCTCTTCCAGTGTGTTTGCGGTGTGGGAAGGAGTTCTCTCCAGTGCTGGCTGGAGCTTGCCAGGTATTTCCTCGATAGCAGTCTGCTGTAACCGGTTTTAATTCAGCTTGGACATGCCCGGGGTGAAAGCAGCTCGTGGCTCTTCACAGCACCACTTGCCTTGACCTCACCAGTTCCCGGGGCCATGGACTAAGCGCTCGCTGTGCCCTCTGTCTGAAGGGAGGGTTGGCGCCCCCTGCTCCTGGCACGACTGTGGACCGGGCCAGAGTGTTCCCATGCCCATATCCACAGCATGTCTTCAAGGTGAACAGACAAAATAGAACGTAGTAGTAGTCAGTTAAGGAAACTCAGCAAATCAGGTCCGTAAGTTTAGGATAAGGGGTGGCTCTATGGCTTTGGTCAGTCAGGCTGGGGGAGTAGTCGCCCCGTTGCCCCCCTATCTCCGCTGATGGAAGGGCTGGGTCAGTCAGTTATGGGGAGCAGTTGCCCCAGTTTCCTCCTCTCTCTGCTGCTGGAAGTGCGGTGCACGGCCCGCATAGCGGGGCCCTCATCTGCAATGCCTCATGCCTTGCCAAGCAGGGGTTTTCGTGGGACAGTGTCTAACGCTGCATGGAAGACGGGCTGTTGGCGGGGATTGGGTGCGGTGGTCAGCACCAACAACTCTGGACAGCTATAGAGCCTGCTGGGACCCTTTCATGTTGGCCCCCGGCGGGTCACCATGGCTAGCGCCTAGCAGCTGACTTAGAAGTGGGAATCCAACTGTTTAATTAAAACAAAGCATCGCAAAAGCATTTCTGGTGTTAAGTGCCCGGTCCCATTTGGTGTGAACTGCTCTGTATACAGTGGCAGGTGGGGAGGTATCCTGAGATGAGCTCACATAGGACAGAAACCTCCCGTGGAGCAGAAGGGCGAAAGCTTGCTTGATCTTGATTTTTAAGCAGGAGGTGTCAGAAAAGTTACCACAGGGATAACTGGCTTGCGGTGGCCAAGCGTTCACAGTGATGCCCCTAAGTCAGAATCCAACTTAGACGTAACAATACCATAATGGCGCAGAACTTCAGTTGGCCAAAGATAGCTGGCTTTGTTTGGTGAGTAGAACCTGGAGTGCGGCTGGATCTTGATTGCCCCTCTCCTGCACTATTGTGGAGAACCTGATGTGTAGTAGAGCCGTTCCCTCTCTGTGATCTATTGAAAGTCAGCGCTTGTTCCAAGTTTTTTGTCAGCTGCGGACATGAGCCCCACTGACATCCCCTCCTCTGGTTCTCTGGCTGTTCTCCAGCGGAGTCTCATCCACCAAACGTAGAAGGGCTGTGGACACTGTGGGAAGCGGACAGTAAGCTGTGGGCGTGGGCCCCACTGAAATCCCTCCTTGCTCAAGTTTCTCTCTGCAAGTTACCAGGGGCAAGAAAAGGTAAAGTCCAGTTACACTTCTCCTATGTAATGAGATTGGGTACAGGGATACCAGTGGCATAGGGATCAAAGTGGGATACCAGGGGCACAAAGGCTGCTCCAGGGTACCAGAGGTACAGAGTATTAAAAGCAGTACCAGGGGCACGGGTATCTGGCAGGTGCGGCTGTAATAAGTGTGTAGCTGTAGAGAGATACTTAAGAGTGGGTTCACAGATTTGGCTGGGAGGCAAGGTTCCCGGAGGGGTAGATGATCCTAACCCACAGACAGCAGGTGGGAAACCCCGGTTACCCTAACCTTGGGTTAGGGAAGGGATAACTTTTTTAGAATCTCTTGAATGGGCTAGAGTACTGAACTTGGGATAATTTCAAGATTTGTTTCCCACACCAAATTAGGAAATAGGTGGGAATCTGCAGTTTTGAATCACACTTTTGGAATGAAAACTGACCACCCGGGGTTTCCAAAACCCAAAGCTTTCTTGGAATCTTTAGAGATTTAGATTCACTAATTGGAATCCGTGGGTCAAAACATAGGTGACCAATCAGAAACTGATTCCACATATGATACCTGTATTCAAGATATGACATATTATTGGCTAATCATATTTCCAAAATTTAAATCCCAAATTTTAAGAATACGATCTAATTTATGGTTGTCCTTATGTCATTCCACATGGTTAATTATATTCCCTAAATGGTGCATTGAAAAGCAATGACAGCTATTCCATGAAGTGTATATCATACTCTAAACTGTGGTATCGCAACTTAGTTGAGGACTTGAATACTTAATTTTAAATGTCTCAATTTGTCACTTAATCAGCATTTCAGTATTCACCCAGTGACCAATCACTGAGTGAATACAATCAATTTTTATTTTTACACTGCCAAAAAATACTTTAATAAACTATATATACTATTCCTATTTAATCATTTATATGTATTTATATGTGTATTTTTTATGTATTTATACTATGTTTTAGTGTTTACTTATTTACTGTTTTTCCTTAATGTTCTTTTTTAAATCTTAAGATTATTTTTATTATTATATGATAGTAACTATTTTCACTCATTCTTACTACAGTAGGTGATTCTATAGTTATTAATTTTTATATATTCTATAGTCACTATCTGACTTATAAATCTGCATATATATTTAACTTTATATACGTTTATATCTGTATAAGTTGCATTGCTGGTTTTTTTTGTGAACACAGATGGTTTTAAGAGACAACTCAAAGTGAATTATTTAAAAGGTAACATTAAATGTAATACAAAAGGCGCTGTCTTCTACATTATTTAAACATCTGAAAGTATTGGTTCACACAGTGATGAATGTTAATGAATATAGAATGAGGTTAGGGTTTAGGGTTAGGGTTAGGGTTAGGGTTAGGGTTAGGGTTAGGGTTAGGGTTAGGGTTAGCGTTAGGGGGTTAGGGTTAGGGTTAGGGGGTTAGGGTTAGGGTTAGCGTTAGGGTTAGGTTAGGGGGTTAGGGTTAGGGGGTTAGGGTTAGGTTAGGGGGTTAGGGTTAGGGTTAGGGTTAGGGGGTTAGGGTTAGGGGGGTAGGGTTAGGGTTAGGGGTTAGGGTTAGGGTTAGGGTTAGGGTTAGGGTTAGGGTTATGGGTTAAGGGTAGGGTTAGGGTTAGGGTTAGGGTTAGGGTTAGGGTTTAGGGTTAGGGTTAGGGTTAGGGTTAGCGTTAGGGGGTTAGGGTTAGGGTTAGGGGTTAGCGTTAGGGTTAGGTAAGGGGGTTAGGGTTAGGGTTAGGGTTACGGGGTTAGGGTTAGGGGTTAGCGTTAGGGTTAGGTAAGGGGGTTAGGGTTAGGGTTAGAGTTAGGGGGTTAGGGTTAGGGTTAGGGTTAGGGTTAACGGGTTAGGGTTAGGGTTAGGGATAGGGTTAGGGTTAGGGGTTAATGGTAGGGTTAGGGGGTTAGGGTTTGGGTTAGGGTTAGGGTTAAGGGGTTAGGGTTAGGGTTAGGGTTAGGTTTAGATTTAGAAATGCTTTCAATTGATTTTATTACGCAGACGGCCCCAATTCAGAAAACTTCATTTGACTCAAATATACATTTGATCTGCTAGGCTCTTAATTCTTGCCAGATCGTTTTAGAAAACTTTCTACTTTAAGAAGACTCCCAAAGAAAGCTAAGTATGTGCTTTGAATTGAGTTTGTATAAGCATTTTTTGAAAACGCAGTACATGTTTGATTTGATGTTCATTCGCGACGAGAGAGGGAATTTGAACATAATATAGTCTAAACAGCTTTTTTCCTTTGGAACACACCTATTTGTATATGTATATAAGATATGTTGTCGACCCCTCAAGCTCATCTAACTACTTTAAGATTTTGGAATCTAAGAAATTGCATGACTGATGATGGCAAACATGCTTTCATTTGATTTCAGTGCGCAGACGGGCCAAAATCACAGCAGATGTTGATTTTTGGCGTCTATTCGCCGAGAAAACTTCATTTGACTCAAATATTCATTTGAGCTGCTAGGCTCTCAATTCCTGCCAGATCGTTTTAGAAAAATTTCTACTTTAATAAGACTCCCAAAGAAAGCTAAGTATGTGCTTTGAATTGAGTTTGCATAAGCATTTTTTGAAAACGCAGTACATGTTTGATTTGATGTTCATTCGCGACGAGAGAGGGAATTTGAACACAATATAGTCTAAACAGCTTGTTTCTTTTGGAACGCACCTATAAACATGTCTATATAAGATATGTTGTCGACCCCTCAAGCTCATCTAACTACTTTAAGATTTTGGAACCTAAGAAATTGCATGACTGATGATGGCAAACATGCTTTCATTTGATTTCAGTGCGCAGATGGGCCAAAATCACAGCAGATGTTGATTTTTGGCGTCTATTCGCCGAGAAAACTTCATTTGACTCGAATATTCATTTGAGCTGCTAGGCTCTCAATTCTTGCCAGATCGTTTTAGAAAACTTTCTACTTTAAGAAGACTCCCAAAGAAAGCTAAGTATGTGCTTTGAATTGAGTTTGCACAAGCATTTTTGCAAACGTAGTACATGTTTGATATGATGTTCATTCGCGATGAGAGAGGGAATTTGAACACAATATAGTCTAAACAGCTTGTTTCTTTTGGAACGCACCTATAAACATGTGTATATAAGATATGTTGTCGACCCCTCAAGCTCATCTAACTACTTTAAGATTTTGGAAGCTAAGAAATTGCATGACTGATGATGGCAAACATGCTTTATTTTGATTTCATTGCGCAGACTTTCCAAAATCACAGCAGATGTTGATTTTTGGCGTCTATTCGCCGAGAAAACTTCATTTGACTCAAATATTCATTTGAGCTGCTAGGCTCTCAATTCTTGCCAGATCGTTTTAGAAAACTTTCTACTTTAAGAAGACTCGCAAAGAAACGTAACTATTTGCTTTGAATTGAGTTTGTATAAGCATTTTTTGAAAACGCAGTACATGTTTGATTTGATGTTCATTCGCGACGACGAGAGAGGGAATTTGAACATAATATAGTCTAAACAGCTTGTTTCTTTTGGAACATACCTTTATATATATGTATATAAGATATGTTGTCGACCCCTCAAGCTCATCTAACTACTTTAAGAATTTGGAACCCAAGAAATTGCATGACTGATGATGGCAAACATGCTTTCATTTGATTTCAGTGCACAGACGGGCAAAAATCACAGCAGATGTTGATTTTTGGCGTCTATTCGCCGAGAAAACGTCATTTGACTCAAATTTTCGTTTGAGCTCCTAGGCTCTTAATTCTTGCCAGATAGTTTTAGAAAACTTTCTACTTTAAGAAGACTGCCAAAGAAAGGTAAGTATGTGCTTTGAATTGAGTTTGTGTAGCATTTTTTGAAAACGCAGTACATGTTTGATTTGATGTTCATTCGCGACGAGAGAGGGAATTTGAACATAATATAGTCTAAACAGCTTGTTTCTTTTGGAACATACCTTTATATATATGTATATAAGATATGTTGTCGACCCCTCAAGCTCATCTAACTACTTCAAGATTTTAGAACCTAAGAAATTGCATGACTGATGATGGCAAACATGCTTTCATTTGATTTCAGTGCGCAGATGGGCCAAAATCACAGCAGATGTTGATTTTTGGCGTCTATTCGCCGAGAAAACTTCATTTGACTCAAATATTCATTTGAGCTGCTAGGCTCTCAATTCTTGCCAGATCGTTTTAGAAAACTTTCTACTTTAAGAAGACTCCCAAAGAAAGCTAAGTATGTGCTTTGAATTGAGTTTGCACAAGCATTTTTGCAAACGTAGTACATGTTTGATATGATGTTCATTCGCGATGAGAGAGGGAATTTGAACACAATATAGTCTAAACAGCTTGTTTCTTTTGGAACGCACCTATAAACATGTGTATATAAGATATGTTGTCGACCCCTCAAGCTCATCTAACTACTTTAAGATTTTGGAAGCTAAGAAATTGCATGACTGATGATGGCAAACATGCTTTATTTTGATTTCATTGCGCAGACTTTCCAAAATCACAGCAGATGTTGATTTTTGGCGTCTATTCGCCGAGAAAACTTCATTTGACTCAAATATTCATTTGAGCTGCTAGGCTCTCAATTCTTGCCAGATCGTTTTAGAAAACTTTCTACTTTAAGAAGACTCGCAAAGAAACGTAACTATTTGCTTTGAATTGAGTTTGTATAAGCATTTTTTGAAAACGCAGTACATGTTTGATTTGATGTTCATTCGCGACGACGAGAGAGGGAATTTGAACATAATATAGTCTAAACAGCTTGTTTCTTTTGGAACATACCTTTATATATATGTATATAAGATATGTTGTCGACCCCTCAAGCTCATCTAACTACTTTAAGATTTTGGAACCCAAGAAATTGCATGACTGATGATGGCAAACATGCTTTCATTTGATTTCAGTGCACAGACGGGCCAAAATCACAGCAGATGTTGATTTTTGGCGTCTATTCGCCGAGAAAACTTCATTTGACTCAAATATTCATTTGAGCTGCTAGGCTCTCAATTCTTGCCAGATAGTTTTAGAAAACTTTCTACTTTAAGAAGACTCCCAAAGAAAGGTAAGTATGTGCTTTGAATTGAGTTTGTGTAGCATTTTTTGAAAACGCAGTACATGTTTGATTTGATGTTCATTCGCGACGACGAGAGAGGGAATTTGAACATAATATAGTCTAAACAGCTTGTTTCTTTTGGAACATACCTTTATATATATGTATATAAGATATGTTGTCGACCCCTCAAGCTCATCTAACTACTTTAAGATTTTGGAACCTAAGAAATTGCATGACTGATGATGGCAAACATGCTTTCATTTGATTTCAGTGCGCAGATGGGCCAAAATCACAGCAGATGTTGATTTTGGCGTCTATTCGCCGAAAACTTCATTTGACTCAAATATTCATTTGAGCTGCTAGGCTCTCAATTCTTGCCAGATCGTTTTAGAAAACTTTCTACTTTAAGAAGACTCCCAAAGAAAGCTAAGTATGTGCTTTGAATTGAGTTTGCATAAGTTTTTTAGCAAACGTAGTACATGTTTGATATGATGTTCATTCGCGATGAGAGGGAATTTGAACACAATATAGTCTAAACAGCTTGTTTCTTTTGGAACATACCTATCTACATAAATATGTAAGATATGTTGTCGGCCCCTCAAGCTCATCTAACTACTTTAAGATTTTGGAAGGTAAGAAATTGCATGACTGATGATGGCAAACATGCTTTATTTTGATTTCATTCTTGAACTTTCCAAAATCACAGCAGATGTTGATTTTTGGCGTCTATTCGCCGAAAACTTCATTTGACTCAAATATTCATTTGAGCTGCTAGGCTCTCAATTCTTGCCAGATCGTTTTAGAAAACTTTCTACTTTAAGAAGACTCCCAAAGAAAGGTAAGTATTTGCTTTGAATTGAGTTTGCATAAGCATTTTTTGAAAACGCAGTACATGTTTGATTTGATGTTCATTTGCGACGACGAGAGAGGGAATTTGAACATAATATAGTCTAAACAGCTTGTTTCTTTTGGAACATACCTTTATATATATGTATATAAGATATGTTGTCGACCCCTCAAGCTCATCTAACTACTTTAAGAATTTGGAACCCAAGAAATTGCATGACTGATGATGGCAAACATGCTTTCATTTGATTTCAGTGCACAGACGGGCAAAAATCACAGCAGATGTTGATTTTTGGCGTCTATTCGCCGAGAAAACTTCATTTGACTCAAATATTCATTTGAGCTGCTAGGCTCTTAATTCTTGCCAGATCGTTTTAGAAAACTTTCTACTTTAAGAAGACTCAAAGAAAGGTAAGTATGTGCTTTGAATTGAGTTTGTGTAGCATTTTTTGAAAACGCAGTACATGTTTGATTTGATGTTCATTACGACGAGAGAGGAATTTGAACATAATATAGTCTAAACAGCTTGTTTCTTCTTTTGGAACATACCTTATATATATGTATATAAGATATGTTTTCGAACCCTCAAGCTCATCTAACTACTTTAAGATTTTGGAACCTAAGAAATTGCATGACTGATGATGGCAAACATGCTTTCATTTGATTTCAGTCTTGAGCGGGCCAAAATCACAGCAGATGTTGATTTTTGGCGTCTATTCGCCGAGAAAACTTCATTTGACTCAAATATTCATTTGAGCTGCTAGGCTCTCAATTCTTGCCAGATCGTTTTAGAAAACTTTCTACTTTAAGAAGACTCCCAAAGAAAGCTAAGTATGTGCTTTGAATTGAGTTTGCATAAGCATTTTTTGAAAACGCAGTACATGTTTGATTTGATGTTCATTCGCGACGAGAGAGGGAATTTGAACATAATATAGTCTAAACAGCTTGTTTCTTTTGGAACGCACCTATAAACATGTGTATATAAGATATGTTGTCGACCCCTCAAGCTCATCTAACTACTTTAAGATTTTGGAAGCTAAGAAATTGCATGACTGATGATGGCAAACATGCTTTCATTTGATTTCAGTGCGCAGACTTTCCAAAATCACAGCAGATGTTGATTTTTGGCGTCTATTCGCCGAGAAAACTTCATTTGACTCAAATATTCATTTGAGCTGCTAGGCTCTCAATTCTTGCCAGATCGTTTTAGAAAACTTTCTACTTTAAGAAGACTCCCAAAGAAAGCTAAGTATGTGCTTTGAATTGAGTTTGTATAAGCATTTTTGAAAACGCAGTACATGTTTGATTTGATGTTCATTCGCGATGAGAGGGAATTTGAACATAATATAGTCTAAACAGCTTGTTTCTTTTGGAACATACCTATATAATATATGTATATAAGATATGTTGTCGACCCCTCAAGCTCATCTAACTACTTTAAGATTTTGGAACCCAAGAAATTGCATGACTGATGATGGCAAACATGCTTTCATTTGATTTCAGTGCACAGACGGGCCAAAATCACAGCAGATGTTGATTTTTGGCGTCTATTCGCCGAGAAAACTTCATTTGACTCAAATATTCATTTGAGCTGCTAGGCTCTCAATTCTTGCCAGATCGTTTTAGAAAACTTTCTACTTTAAGAAGACTCAAAGAAAGCTAAGTATGTGCTTTGAATTGAGTTTGTATAAGCATTTTTTGAAAACGCAGTACATGTTTGATTTGATGTTCATTTGCGACGAGAGAGGGAATTTGAACATAATATAGTCTAAACAGCTTGTTTCTTTTGGAACATACCTATATATATGTATATAAGATATGTTGTCGACCCCTCAAGCTCATCTAACTACTTTAAGATTTTGGAACCTAAGAAATTGCATGACTGATGATGGCAAACATGCTTTCATTTGATTTCAGTCTTGAACGGGCCAAAATCACAGCAGATGTTGATTTTGGCGTCTATTAAGCGAAAACTTCATTTGACTCAAATATTCATTTGAGCTGCTAGGCTCTCAATTCTTGCCAGATCGTTTTAGAAAACTTTCAACTTTAAGAAGACTCCCAAAGAAAGCTAAGTATGTGCTTTGAATTGAGTTTGCATAAGCATTTTTGAAAAGGCAGTACATGTTTGATTTGATGTTCATTCGCGACGAGAGAGGGAATTTGAATATAATATAGTCCAAACAGCTTGTTTCTTTTGGAACTCACCTATAAACATGTGTATATAAGATATGTTGTCGACCCCTCAAGCTCATCTAACTACTTTAAGATTTTAGAACCTAAGAAATTGCATGACTGATGATGGCAAACATGCTTTCATTTGATTTCAGTGCGCAGACGGGCCAAAATCACAGCAGATGTTGATTTTTGGCGTCTATTCTCCGAGAAAACTTCATTTGACTCAAATATTCATTTGAGCTGCTAGGCTCTCAATTCTTGCCAGATCGTTTTAGAAAACTTTCTACTTTAAGAAGACTCCCAAAGAAAGCTAAGTATGTGCTTTGAATTGAGTTTGCATAAGCATTTTTGAAAACGTAGTACATGTTTGATTTGATGTTCATTCGCGACGAGAGAGGGAATTTGAACATAATATAGTCTAAACAGCTTGTTTCTTTTGGAACACACCTATATACATATGTATATAAGATATGTTGTCGACCCCTCAAGCTCATCTAACTACTTTAAGATTTTGGAACCTAAGAAATTGCATGACTGATGATGGCAAACATGCTTTCATTTGATTTCAGTGCGCACACGGCCAAAATCACAGCAGATGTTGATTTTTGGCGTCTATTCGCCGAGAAAACTTCATTTGACTCAAATATTCATTTGAGCTGCTAGGCTCT
The DNA here is from genome assembly GCF_016859285.1 of Xiphias gladius. Taxonomy (NCBI): domain Eukaryota; kingdom Metazoa; phylum Chordata; class Actinopteri; order Istiophoriformes; family Xiphiidae; genus Xiphias; species Xiphias gladius. Next base: position 14,448 of record NC_053415.1, on the reverse strand, counting down.
CAATTCTTGCCAGATCGTTTTAGAAAACTTTCTACTTTAAGAAGACTCCCAAAAAGCTAAGTATGTGCTTTGAATTGAGTTTGCATAAGCACTTTTGAAAACGCAGTACATGTTTGATTTGATGTTCATTCGCGTCAAGATTGTGTATTTGAACATAATATAGTCTAATCAGCTTGTTTCTTTTGGAACCTATAAACATGTGTATATAAGATATGTTGTCGACCCTCAAGCTCATCTAACTACTTTAAGATTTTGGAACCTAAGAAATTGCATGACTGATGATGGCAAACATGCTTTCATTTGATTTCAGTCATGCAGACTTTCCAAAATCACAGCAGATGTTGATTTTGGCGTCTATTAAGCGAAAACTTCATTTGACTCAAATATTCATTTGAGCTGCTAGGCTCTCAATTCTTGCCAGATCGTTTTAGAAAACTTTCTACTTTAAGAAGACTCCCAAAGAAAGCTAAGTATGTGCTTTGAATTGAGTTTGCATAAGCATTTTTGAAAACGCAGTACGTTTGATTTGATGTTCATTCGCGACGAGAGAGAATTTGAACATAATATAGTCTAAACAGCTTGTTTCTTTTGGAACATACCTATAAACATATGTATATAAGATATGTTGTCGACCCCTCAAGCTCATCTAACTACTTTAAGATTTTGGAACCCAAGAAATTGCATGACTGATGATGGCAAACATGCTTTCATTTGATTTCAGTGCACAGACGGGCCAAAATCACAGCAGATGTTGATTTTTGGCGTCTATTCGAGAAAACTTCATTTGACTCAAATATTCATTTGAGCTGCTAGGCTCTCAATTCTTGCCAGATCGTTTTAGAAAACTTTCTACTTTAAGAAGACTCCCAAAGAAAGCTAAGTATGTGCTTTGAATTGAGTTTGCATAAGCATTTTTGAAAAGGCAGTATATGTTTGATTTGATGTTCATTACATGAGAGGGAATTTGAACATAATATAGTCTAAACAGCTTGTTTCTTTTGGAACATATATGTATATAAGATATGTTGTCGACCCCTCAAGCTCATCTAACTACTTTAAGATTTTGGAACCTAAGAAATTGCATGACTGATGATGGCAAACATGCTTTCATTTGATTTCAGTGCGCGGGCGGGCCAAAATCACAGCAGATGTTAATTTCTGGCGTCTATTAAGCGAAAACTTCATTTGACTCAAATATTCATTTGAGCTGCTAGGCTCTCAATTCTTGCCAGATCGTTTTAGAAAACTTTCTACTTTAAGAAGACTCCCAAAGAAAGCTAAGTATGTGCTTTGAATTGAGTTTGCATAAGCATTTTTTGAAAACGCAGTACATGTTTGATTTGATGTTCATTCGCGATGAGAGAGGGAATTTGAACATAATATAGTCTAAACAGCTTGTTTCTTTTGGAACACACCTATATACATATGTATATAAGATATGTTGTCGACCCCTCAAGCTCATCTAACTACTTTAAGATTTTGGAACCTAAGAAATTGCATGACTGATGATGGCAAACATGCTTTCATTTGATTTCAGTGCGCAGACTTTCCAAAATCACAGCAGATGTTGATTTTTGGCGTCTATTCGCCGAGAAAACTTCATTTGACTCAAATATTCATTTGAGCTGCTAGGCTCTCAATTCTTGCCAGATCGTTTTAGAAAACTTTCTACTTTAAGAAGACTCCCAAGAAAGCTAAGTATGTGCTTTGAATTGAGTTTGCATAAGCATTCTTTGAAAACGCAGTACATGTTTGATTTGATGTTCATTTGCGATGAGAGAGGAATTTGAACATAATATAGTCTAAACAGCTTGTTTCTTTTGGAACATACCTATATATATGTATATAAGATATGTTGTCGACCCCTCAAGCTCATCTAACTACTTTAAGATTTTGGAACCTAAATTGCATGACTGATGATGGCAAACATGCTTTCATTTGATTTCAGTGCACAGACGGGCAAAATCACAGCAGATGTTGATTTTGGCGTCTATTCGCCGAAAACTTCATTTGACTCAAATATTCATTTGAGCTGCTAGGCTCTCAATTCTTGCCAGATCGTTTTAGAAAACTTTCTACTTTAAGAAGACTTCCAAAGAAAGCTAAGTATGTGCTTTGAATTGAGTTTGTGTAAGCATTTTTTGAAAAGCAGTACATGTTTGATTTGATGTTCATTACTGACGAGAGAGGAATTTGAACATAATATAGTCTAAACAGCTTGTTTCTTTTGGAACATACCTATAAATATATGTATATAAGATATGTTGTCGACCCCTCAAGCTCATCTAACTACTTTAAGATTTTGGAACCTAAGAAATTGCATGACTGATGATGGCAAACATGATTTCATTTGATTTCAGTACTCAGACGGTCCAAAAACACAGCAGATGTTGATTTTGGCGTCTATTCGCCGAGAAAACTTCATTTGACTCAAATATTCATTTGAGCTGCTAGGCTCTCAATTCTTGCCAGATCGTTTTAGAAAACTTTCTACTTTAAGAAGACTCCCAAAGAAAGCTAAGTATGTGCTTTGAATTGAGTTTGCATAAGCATTTTTTGCAACGCAGTACATGTTTGATTTGATGTTCATTCGCGACGAGAGAGGAATTTGAACATAATATAGTCTAAACAGCTTGTTTCTTTTGGAACACACCTATATACATATGTATATAAGATATGTTGTCGACCCCTCAAGCTCATCTAACTACTTTAAGATTTTGGAAGCTAAGAAATTGCATGACTGATGATGGCAAACATGCTTTCATTTGATTTCAGTGCACAGACGGGCCAAAATCACAGCAGATGTTGATTTTTGGCGTCTATTCGCCGAGAAAACTTCATTTGACTCAAATATTCATTTGAGCTGCTAGGCTCTCAATTCTTGCCAGATCGTTTTAGAAAACTTTCTACTTTAAGAAGACTCCCAAAGAAAGCTAAGTATGTGCTTTGAATTGAGTTTGCATAAGCATTTTTGAAAAGCAGTACATGTTTGATTTGATGTTCATTCACGACGAGAGAGGGAATTTGAACATAATATAGTCTAAACAGCTTGTTTCTTTTGGAACATACCTTTATATATATGTATATAAGATATGTTGTCGACCCCTCAAGCTCATCTAACTACTTTAAGATTTTGGAACCTAAGAAATTGCATGACTGATGATGGCAAACATGCTTTCATTTGATTTCAGTCTTGAGACTTTCCAAAATCACAGCAGATGTTGATTTTTGGCGTCTATTCGCGAGAAAACTTCATTTGACTCAAATATTCATTTGAGCTGCTAGGCTCTCAATTCTTGCCAGATCGTTTTAGAAAACTTTCTACTTTAAGAAGACTCCCAAGAAAGCTAAGTATGTGCTTTGAATTGAGTTTGCATAAGCATTTTTGAAAAGCATAGTACATGTTTGATTTGATGTTCATTACATGACGAGAGAGAATTTGAACATAATATAGTCTAAACAGCTTGTTTCTTTTGGAACATACCTATATATATATATAAGATATGTTGTCGACCCTCAAGCTCATCTAACTACTTTAAGATTTTGGAACCTAAGAAATTGCATGACTGATGATGGCAAACATGCTTTCATTTGATTTCAGTGCACAGACAGCCAAAATCACAGCAGATGTTGATTTTGGCGTCTATTGCGAGAAAACTTCATTTGACTCAAATATTCATTTGAGCTGCTAGGCTCTCAATTCTTGCCAGATCGTTTTAGAAAACTTTCTACTTTAAGAAGACTCACAGAGAAAGCTAAGTATGTGCTTTGAATTGAGTTTGCATAAGCATTTTTGAAAACGCAGTACATGTTTGATTTGATGTTCATTACATGACGAGAGAGAATTTGAACATAATATAGTCTAAACAGCTTGTTTCTTTTGGAACACACCTATAAACATGTATATAAGATATGTTGTCGACCCTCAAGCTCATCTAACTACTTTAAGATTTTGGAACCTAAGAAATTGCATGACTGATGATGGCAAACATGCTTTCATTTGATTTCAGTCTTGAGCGGGCCAAAATCACAGCAGATGTTGATTTTTGGCGTCTATTCGCCGAGAAAACTTCATTTGACTCAAATATTCATTTGAGCTGCTAGGCTCTTAATTCTTGCCAGATCGTTTTAGAAAACTTTCTACTTTAAGAAGACTCCCAAAAGCTAAGTATGTGCTTTGAATTGAGTTTGCATAAGCATTTTTATAAAACACAGTACATGTTTAATTTGATTTTCATTCGCGACGAGAGATTGAATTTGAACATAATATAGTCTAAACAGCTTGTTTCTTTTGGAACATACCTAAACATGTGTATATAAGATATGTTGTCGACCCTCAAGCTCATCTAACTACTTTAAGATTTTGGAAGCTAAGAAATTGCATGACTGATGATGGCAAACATGCTTTCATTTGATTTCAGTGCAGAGCGGGCCAAAATCACAGCAGATGTTGATTTTTGGCGTCTATTCGCGAGAAAACTTCATTTGACTCAAATATTCATTTGAGCTGCTAGGCTCTCAATTCTTGCCAGATCGTTTTAGAAAACTTTCTACTTTAAGAAGACTCCCAAAGAAAGCTAAGTATGTGCTTTGAATTGAGTTTGCATAAGCATTTTTGAAAGCGTAGTACATGTTTGATTTGATGTTCATTCGCGACGAGAGATGGAATTTGAACATAATATAGTCTAAACAGCTTGTTTCTTTTGGAACATACCTATATATATATGTATATAAGATATGTTGTCGACCGCTAAAGCTCATCTAACTACTTTAAGATTTTGGATACTAAGAAATTGCATGACTGATGATGGCAAACATGCTTTCATTTGATTTCAGTGCACAGACGGGCCAAAATCACAGCAGATGTTGATTTTTGGCGTCTATTCGCCAGAAAACTTCATTTGACTCAAATATTCATTTGAGCTGCTAGGCTCTCAATTCTTGCCAGATCGTTTTAGAAAACTTTCTACTTTAAGAAGACTCCCCAAAGAAAGCTAAGTATGTGCTTTGAATTGAGTTTGCATAAGCATTTTTGAAAACAGTACATGTTTGATTTGATGTTCATTACAGCGAGAGGGAATTTGAACATAATATAGTCTAAACAGCTTGTTTCTTTTGGAACATACCTTTATATATATGTATATAAGATATGTTGTCGACCCCTCAAGCTCATCTAACTACTTTAAGATTTTGGAACCCAAGAAATTGCATGACTGATGATGGCAAACATGCTTTCATTTGATTTCAGTGCGCGAACTTTCCAAAATCACAGCAGATGTTGATTTTTGGCGTCTATTCGCCGAGAAAACTTCATTTGACTCAAATATTCATTTGAGCTGCTAGGCTCTCAATTCTTGCCAGATCGTTTTAGAAAACTTTCTACTTTAAGAAGACTCCCAAAGAAAGCTAAGTATGTGCTTTGAATTGAGTTTGCATAAGCATTTTGGCAAACGTAGTACATGTTTGATATGATGTTCATTCGCGATGAGAGAGGGAATTTGAACATAATATAGTCTAAACAGCTTGTTTCTTTTGGAACGCACCTATATACATGTGTATATAAGATATGTTGTCGACCCCTCAAGCTCATCTAACTACTTTAAGATTTTGGAACCTAAGAAATTGCATGACTGATGATGGCAAACATGCTTTCATTTGATTTCAGTCTTGAGCGGGCCAAAATCACAGCAGATGTTGATTTTTGGCGTCTATTCACCGAGAAAACTTCATTTGACTCAAATATTCATTTGAGCTGCTAGGCTCTCAATTCTTGCCAGATCGTTTTAGAAAACTTTCTACTTTAATAAGACTCCCAAAGAAAGCTAAGTATGTGCTTTGAATTGAGTTTGCATAAGCATTTTTTGAAAGCTGTACTTGTTTGATTTGATGTTCATTACATGAGAGAGAATTTGAACATAATATAGTCTAAACAGCTTGTTTCTTTTGGAACACACCTACATTTATATAAGATATGTTGTCGACCCCTCAAGCTCATCTAACTACTTTAAGATTTTGGAAGCTAGAAATTGCATGACTGATGATGGCAAACATGCTTTCATTTGATTTCAGTGTATGAGCGGGCAAAATCACAGCAGATGTTGATTTTGGCGTCTATTCGCCGAAAACTTCATTTGACTCAAATATTCATTTGAGCTGCTAGGCTCTCAATTCTTGCCAGATCGTTTTAGAAAACTTTCTACTTTAAGAAGACTCCCAAAGAAAGCTAAGTATGTGCTTTGAATTGAGTTTGCATAAGCATTTTGAAAAGCATAGTACATGTTTGATTTGATGTTCATTCGCGATGAGAGAGAATTTGAACATAATATAGTCTAAACAGCTTGTTTCTTTTGGAACACCTATATACATGTATATAAGATATGTTGTCGACCCCTCAAGCTCATCTAACTACTTTAAGATTTTGGAACCTAAGAAATTGCATGACTGATGATGGCAAACATGCTTTCATTTGATTTCAGTCTTGAAGCGGGCCAAAATCACAGCAGATGTTGATTTTGGCGTCTATTAGCCGAAAAACTTCATTTGACTCAAATATTCATTTGAGCTGCTAGGCTCTCAATTCTTGCCAGATCGTTTTAGAAAACTTTCTACTTTAAGAAGACTCCCAAAAAGCTAAGTATGTGCTTTGAATTGAGTTTGCATAAGCACTTTTTTGAAAAGCAGTACATGTTTGATTTGATGTTCATTACATGACGAGAGCGAATTTGAACATAATATAGTCTAAACAGCTTGTTTCTTTTGGAACATATATGTATATAAGATATGTTGTCGACCCTCAAGCTCATCTAACTACTTTAAGATTTTGGAACCTAAGAAATTGCATGACTGATGATGGCAAACATGCTTTCATTTGATTTCAGTCACAGACTTTCCAAAATCACAGCAGATGTTGATTTTTGGCGTCTATTAAGCCGAAACTTCATTTGACTCAAATATTCATTTGAGCTGCTAGGCTCTCAATTCTTGCCAGATCGTTTTAGAAAACTTTCTACTTTAAGAAGACTCCCAAAGAAATCTAAGTATGTGCTTTGAATTGAGTTTGATTGAGCGTTTTTGAAAAGGCAATATATTTTTGATTTGATCTTCATTCGCGACGAGAGAGGGAATTTGAACATAATATTGTCTAAACAGCTTGTTTCTTTTGGAACGCACCTATAAACATGTGTATATAAGATATGTTGTCGACCCTCAAGCTCATCTAACTACTTTAAGATTTTGGAACCTAGAAATTGCATGACTGATGATGGCAAACATGCTTTCATTTGATTTCAGTGTGAGACGGGCCAAAATCACAGCAGATGTTGATTTTTGGCGTCTATTCGCCGAAAACTTCATTTGACTCAAATATTCATTTGAGCTGCTAGGCTCTCAATTCTTGCCAGATCGTTTAGAAAACTTTCTACTTTAAGAAGACTCCCAAAGAAAGCTAAGTATGTACTTTGAATTGAGTTTGCATAAGTATTTTTGAAAACGTAGTATATGTTTGATTTGATATTCATTCGCGACGACAGAGGGAATTTGAACATAATATAGTCTAAACAGCTTGTTTCTTTTGGAACATATATGTATATAAGATATGTTGTCGACCCCTCAAGCTCATCTAACTACTTTAAGATTTTGGAACCTAAGAAATTGCATGACTGATGATGGCAAACATGCTTTCATTTGATTTCAGTGCTCAGAGGGGCCAAAATCACAGCAGATGTTGATTTTGGCGTCTATTATTAGCGAGAAAACTTCATTTGACTCAAATATTCATTTGAGCTGCTAGGCTCTCAATTCTTGCCAGATCATTTTAGAAAAATTTCTACTTTAATAAGACTCCCAAAGAAAGCTAAGTATGTGCTTTGAATTGAGTTTGCATAAGCATTTTTTGAAAACGCAGTACATGTTTGATTTGATGTTCATTAGCTGAGAGAGAATTTGAACATAATATAGTCTAAACAGCTTGTTTCTTTTGGAACACACCTATAAACATGTCTATATAAGATATGTTGTCGACCCTCAAGCTCATCTAACTACTTTAAGATTTTGGAAGCTAAGAAATTGCATGACTGATGATGGCAAACATGCTTTCATTTGATTTCAGTGCGCAGACTTTCCAAAATCACAGCAGATGTTGATTTTTGGTGTCTATTCACCGAGAAAACTTCATTTGACTCAAATATTCATTTGAGCTGCTAGGCTCTCAATTATTGCCAGATCGTTTCAGAAAACTTTCTACTTTAATGAGACTCCCAAAGAAAGCTAAGTACGTGCTTTGAATTGAGTTTGCATAAGCATTTTTTGAAAACGCAGTACATGTTTGATTTGATGTTCATTCGCAACGAGAGAGGGAATTTGAACATAATATAGTCTAAACAGCTTTTTTCTTTTGGAACATACCAATATATATATTTTTATAATATTTGTTGTTGACCCCTCAAGCTCATCTAACTACTTTAAGATTTTGGAACCCAAGAAATTGCATAACTGATGATGGCAAACATGCTTTCATTTGATTTCAGTGCGCAGACGGGCCAGAATCACAGCAGATGTTGATTTTTGGCGTCTCTTCGCCGAGAAAACTTCATTTGACTCAAATATTCATTTGAGCTGCTAGGCTCTCAATTCTTGCCAGATCGTTTTAGAAAACTTTCTACTTTAAGAAGACTCCCAAAGAAAGCTAAATATGTGCTTTGAATTGAGTTTGTTTGAGCGTTTTTGAAAAGGCAAAATATGTTTGAATTGATGCTCATTCGTGACGAGAGAGGGAATTTGAACATAATATAGTCTAAACAGCTTGATTCTTTTGGAACGCACCTATAAACATGTGTATATAAGATATGTTGTCGACCCCTCAAGCTCATCTAACTACTTTAAGATTTTGGAACCTAAGAAATTGCATGACTGATGATGGCAAACATGCTTTCATTTGATTTCAGTCTTGAGCGGTCCAAAATCACAGCAGATGTTGATTTTTGGCGTCTATTAGCGAAAACTTCATTTGACTCAAATATTCATTTGAGCTCTAGGGTCTTAATTCTTGCCAGATCGTTTTAGAAAACTTTCTACTTTAAGAAAACTCCCAAAGAAAGCTAAGTATGTGCTTTGAATTGAGTTTGCATAAGCATTTTGGCAAACGTAGTACATGTTTGATATGATGTTCATTCGCGATGAGAGAGAATTTGAACACAATATAGTCCTAAACAGCTTGTTTCTTTTTGGAACACACCTATAAACATGTGTATATAAGATATGTTGTCGACCCCTCAAGCTCATCTAACTACTTTAAGATTTTGGAAGCTAAGAAATTGCATGACTGATGATGGCAAACATGCTTTATTTTGATTTCAGTGCATGAACTTTCCAAAATCACAGCAGATGTTGATTTTTGGCGTCTATTAAGCGAAAACTTCATTTGACTCAAATTTTTATTTGAGCTCCTAGGCTCTTAATTCATGCCAGATCGTTTTAGAAAACTTTCTACTTCAAGAAGACTGCCAAAGAAAGGTAAGTATGTGCTCTGAATTGAGTTTGTATAAGCACTTTTTGAAAACGCAGTACATGTTTGATTTGATGTTCATTCGCGACGACGAGAGAGGGAATTTGAACATAATATAGTCTAAACAGCTTGTTTCTTTTGGAACATACCTTTATATATATGTATATAAGATATGTTGTCGACCCCTCAAGCTCATCTAACTACTTTAAGAATTTGGAACTCAAGAAATTGCATGACTGATGATTGCAAAAACATGCTTTCATTTGATTTCAGTGCACAGACGGGCAAAAATCACAGCAGATGTTGATTTTTGGCGTCTATTCGCCGAGAAAACTTCATTTGACTCAAATATTCATTTGAGCTGCTAGGCTCTTAATTCTTGACAGATAGTTTAGAAAACTTTCTACTTTAAGAAGACTCCCAAAGAAAGGTAAGTATGTGCTTTGAATTGAGTTTGTGTAGCATTTTTTGAAAAGCAGTACATGTTTGATTTGATGTTCATTACGACGAGAGAATTTGAACATAATATAGTCTAAACAGCTTGTTTCTTTTGGAACATACCTTTATATATATGTATAAGATATGTTGTCGACCCTCAAGCTCATCTAACTACTTTAAGATTTTAGAACCTAAGAAATTGCATGACTGATGATGGCAAACATGCTTTCATTTGATTTCAGTCTTGAACTTTCCAAAATCACAGCAGATGTTGATTTTGGCGTCTATTTGCGAGAAAACTTCATTTGACTCAAATATTCTTTTGAGCTGCTAGGCTCTCAATTCTTGCCAGATGGTTTTAGAAAACTTTCTACTTTAAGAAGACTCCCAAAGAAAGCTAAGTATGTGCTTTGAATTGAGTTTGCATAAGCATTTTGGCAAACGTAGTACATGTTTGATATGATGTTCATTCGCGATGAGAGAGGGAATTTGAACATAATATAGTCTAAACAGCTTGTTTCTTTTGGAACGCACCTATATACATGTGTATATAAGATATGTTGTCGACCCCTGAAGCTCATCTAACTACTTTAAGATTTTGGAACCTAAGAAATTGCATGACTGATGATGGCAAACATGCTTTCATTTGATTTCAGTGAGCAGACTGGCCAAAATCACAGCAGATGTTGATTTTTGGCGTCTATTCACCGAGAAAACTTCATTTGACTCAAATATTCATTTGAGCTGCTAGGCTCTCAATTCTTGCCAGATCGTTTTAGAAAACTTTCTACTTTAAGAAGACTCCCAAAGAAAGCTAAGTATGTGCTTTGAATTGAGTGTGCATAAGCACTTTTTGAAAGCAGTACATGTTTGATTTGATGTTCATTAAATGACGAGAGAGAATTTGAACATAATATAGTCTAAACATCTTGTATCTTTTGGAACATACCTTTATATATATGTATATAAGATATGTTGTCGACCCTCAAGCTCATCTAACTACTTTAAGATTTTGGAACCTAAGAAATTGCATGACTGATGATGGCAAACATGCTTTCATTTGATTTCAGTCATGAACTTTCCAAAATCACAGCAGATGTTGATTTTTGGCGTCTATTAAGAGAAAACGTCATTTGACTCAAATTTTCATTTGAGCTGCTAGGCTCTCAATTATTGCCAGATCGTTTTAGAAAACTTTCTACTTTAAGAAGACTCCCAAAGAAAGCTAAGTATGTGCTTTGAATTGAGTTTGCATAAGCACTTTTTTGAAAAGCATGTACATGTTTGATTTGATGTTCATTACATGACGAGAGGAATTTGAACATAATATAGTCTAAACAACTTGTTTCTTTTGGAACATATATGTATATAAGATATGTTGTCTACACCTCAAGCTCATCTAACTACTTTAAGATTTTGGAACCTAAGAAATTGCATGACTGATGATGGCAAACATGCTTTCATTTGATTTCAGTCTTGAGCAGGCCAAAATCACAGCAGATGTTGATTTTTGGCGTCTATTCGGCGAGAAAACTTCATTTGACTCAAATATTCATTTGAGCTGCTAGGCTCTCAATTCTTGCCAGATCGTTTTAGAAAAATTTCTACTTTAAGAAGACTCCCAAAGAAAGCTAAGTATGTGCTTTGAATTGAGTTTGCATAAGCATTTTGAAAGCGCAGTACATGTTTGATTTGATGTACATTCGCGACGAGAGAGGGAATTTGAACATAATATAGTCTAAACAGCTTGTTTCTTTTGGAACGCACCTATAAACATGTGTATATAAGATATGTTGTCGACCCATCAAGCTCATCTAACTACTTTAAGATTTTGGAACCTAAGAAATTGCATGACTGATGATGGCAAACATGCTTTCATTTGACTTCAGTCTTGAGCAGGCCAAAATCACAGCAGATGTTGATTTTTGGCGTCTATTCACGAGAAAACTTCATTTGACTCAAATATTCATTTGAGCTGCTAGGCTCTCAATTCTTGCCAGATCGTTTTAGAAAACTTTCTACTTTAAGAAGACTCCCAAAGAAAGCTAAGTATGTGCTTTGAATTGAGTTTGATTAAGCATTTTTGAAAACGCAGTATATGTTTGATTTGATGTTCATTAGCGGACGAGAGAGAATTTGAACATAATATAGTCTAAACAACTTGTTTCTTTTGGAACACACCTATATACATATGAATATAATATATGTTGTCGACCCCTCAAGATCATCTAACTACTTTAAGATTTTGGAACCTAAGAAATTGCATGACTGATGATGGCAAACATGCTTTCATTTGATATCAATGCGCAGACGGGCCAAAATCACAGCAGATGTTGTTTTTTGGCGTCTATTCGCCGAAAACTTCATTTGACTCAAATATTCATTTGAGCTGCTAGGCTCTCAATTCTTGCCAGATCGTTTTAGAAAACTTTCTACTTTAAGAAGACTCCCAAAGAAAGCTAAGTATGTGCTTTGAATTGAGTTTGCATAAGCACTTTTTGAAAACGCAGTACATGTTTGATTTGATGTTCATTAGCTGACGAGAGAGAATTTGAACATAATATAGTCTAAACAACTTGTTTCTTTTGGAACATATATGTATATATGATTTGTTGTCGTACCCTCAAGCTCATCTAACTACTTTAAGATTTTGGAAGCTAAGAAATTGCATGACTGATGATGGCAAACATGCTTTCATTTTATTTCAGTGCTTGAACTTTCCAAAATCACAGCAGATGTTGATTTTTGGCGTCTATTAGCGAAAACTTCATTTGACTCAAATATTCATTTGAGCTGCTAGGCTCTCAATTCTTGCCAGATCGTTTTAGAAAAATTTCTACTTTAAGAAGACTCCCAAAGAAAGCTAAGTATATGCTTTGAATTGAGTTTGCATAAGCATTTTTTGAAAGCATGTAACTGTTTGATTTGATGTTCATTACATGACGAGGGAATTTGAACATAATATAGTCTAAACAGCTTGTTTCTTTTGGAACGCACCTATAAACATGTGTATATAAGATATGTTGTCGACCCATCAAGCTCATCTAACTACTTTAAGATTTTGGAACCTAAGAAATTGCATGACTGATGATGGCAAACATGCTTTCATTTGACTTCAGTGCGCAGACGGGCCAAAATCACAGCAGATGTTGATTTTTGGCGTCTATTCACCGAGAAAACTTCATTTGACTCAAATATTCATTTGAGCTGCTAGGCTCTCAATTCTTGCCAGATCGTTTTAGAAAACTTTCTACTTTAAGAAGACTCCCAAAGAAAGCTAAGTATGTGCTTTGAATTGAGTTTGATTAAGCATTTTTGAAAACGCAGTATATGTTTGATTTGATGTTCATTCGCGACGAGAGAGGGAATTTGAACATAATATAGTCTAAACAGCTTGTTTCTTTTGGAACATATATGTATATAAGATATGTTGTCGACCCCTCAAGCTCATCTAACTACTTTAAGATTTTTGGAACCTAAGAAATTGCATGACTGATGATGGCAAACATGCTTTCATTTGATTTCAGTCTTGAGCGGGCCAAAATCACAGCAGATGTTGATTTTTGGCGTCTATTCGCCGAGAAAACTTCATTTGACTCAAATATTCATTTGAGCTGCTAGGCTCTCAATTCTTGCCATATCGTTTTAGAAAACTTTCTACTTTAAGAAGACTCCCAAAGAAAGCTAAGTATGTGCTTTGAATTGAGTTTGATTGAGCGTTTTTGAAAAGGCAATATATTTTTGATTTGATGTTCATTTGCGACGAGAGAGGTAATTTGAACATAATATAGTCTAAACAGCTTGTTTCTTTTGGAACGCACCTATAAACGTGTATATAAGATATGTTGTCGAACCCTCAAGCTCATCTAACTACTTTAAGATTTTGGAACCTAAGAAATTGCATGACTGATGATGGCAAACATGCTTTCATTTGATTTCAGTCATGAGCAGGCCAAAATCACAGCAGATGTTGATTTTTGGCGTCTATTCGCGAAAACTTCATTTGACTCAAATATTCATTTGAGCTGCTAGGCTCTCAATTCTTGCCAGATCGTTTTAGAAAACTTTCTACTTTAAGAAGACTCTCCATAAGCAAAGCTAAGTATGTGCTTTGAATTGAGTTTGCACAAGCATTTTTTAGCGCAGTACATGTTTGATTTGATGTTCAATCGCGACGAGATAGTGAATATGAACATAATATAGACTAAACAGCTTGATTCTGTAGTAACAAACATATATACGATATGTTGTCGACACCTCAAGATCATCTAACTAATTAAAGATATTGGAACATAAGAAATTGCATGACTGATGATGGCAAACATGCTTTCATTTGATTTCAGTCTTGAGGGGCCAAAATCACAGCAGATGTTGATTTTTGGCGTCTATTCGCCGAGAAAATTTCATTTGACTCAAATATTCATTTGAGCTGCTAGGCTCTCAATTCTTGCCAGATCGTTTTAGAAAAATTTCTACTTTAAGAAGACTCCCAAAGAAAGCTAAGTATG